>NC_140976.1:31005987-31080987 GCF_056783735.1 Eptatretus burgeri | reverse complement strand
TGAAGCAGCTGCGTATTCCGCTGAGCTTCCTCGGCTGTTGTTTGCACCTCTGTCACCTACAGAGAATCAACCGACTCGCTAAGAGCAGAAACACTGCGAAGTCCAACTCGAGTCAATGTGTTTGACTCGAGCCGTAAGTACAGTTATGAAGAAGACAAAAGCTTTTTTATGCATTCACAACTTGTTCTTCCAAATGTGTACCGGTAAAGCGTTATGAATCGCGAACCAAAAGTCTGCATTCCATGTGCCATGAAGCATTGTTCAAATGAAGACCCAAATCGAGGCCCGATTACATACAGCTCCACACACTCACAGCGGTTGGGGAGAACATCTCGCTCACCTTTTGCTCCAGTTGCAACTGTTTCCGTTTCTCGGCCTCCAGTCGATCATCATGCTCCTGCTGTAGGCGCTTCCTGCCATATTCGTTTTCACGCAAGCTACGCTCGTACTTAGCTTTCCACTCTCCTCCTGCCACAGTTGGTCAGACGTATGGCTGCATTAAGGTAATTTACCTACATTCGAAGTGAACAAAAATCTAAATGCAGTTATGCAAAGAGATTTTAACTTCATGTATTGTTCCCTGAAAAACAACATGAAATCTTACACACACCCTTAATTGGTGTTTGTAGTGCTCCCAAAACTGTATCGAGACTTTCAACTGTATATTTATTCCTTTTATTTTAACATGGTCAGATACACTCTTGTGTGTTCATAGAGACTTACAAAGAGCCTTATTAAAATCAAATCCTATAATAGGCTACCATTGTACTTATTGGAGGATGTCAGGATATCCTAGACTTGAGGTATGCACACTCACCTCTGAGCTGTCTAACCTGGTTTCAGATTTCCTCCCAGTTATAAACTGCCATCTTGGAATTCCGTAGGCACGACGAGGCATCAATATGTGCGCCATCCATTGGATGGAAGTTAAACTATGTACAATCTGCCAGCATTAGCCAGTGGACATTAAAGATCCCACGGTCCTTCAAGAAGAGTAGGTGAGCTATCGTCAGCACCATGAACAAATTACAAGTCCTGGTCTCACCTAAAGGGGCATTAGCGGCATATCCATGCCCCCAGTAACTTATTTTGCCCACAGCAATGTCCTACATATGAAATAAGTGGTGTCCTTATTGATAAAAAATTGTATTCTCACGATGTATATCTGTTTCTTTTATGTCCCCCTGTCATTCTCCATCACACCATGGTATCAGGAAAGGAATGCTCCTCTTAACCTTAGGTATTTTTAACCCCACATTCATCAAACTATATATTTGTGTCCAATGCAACTAGAGCACTACCCCTCACCCCATCCCACACCTTCCATCCCCTCCTCTCCAATGGCACAAACAAAATCCTCCAGAACCAAACATTTATTGCAACACAACAAATGTGATCAAAAAAGATACAGACAAGGAACAGAGAGCAACATAATATTGATGATGAGGTATCCACATCGGGGAGATGAAAGCAATCAGGATTAAAATGAATACACTCTTTACAAGGTATTCACAACACTACGGAAATACATTTTCTTCGGAAAACAAAAGATAAGCCACAAGTCACAAAAAAATCCCAAGGAAGGTGCGATTTTAATGCACCTGCGACTAAAGTTTTGATCACTGGAAGGTAAGTAATTTTTTTTGAAAGAGAAGAGGGCAGTTAGAAGAGTTTTCAAAGCAAACTTTCAGTGATGACCTTTCTGGCCTCAGCGATATGCTTCATTCGGACACCAGGGGCACATTCGGAGCACGGAAGGTCAATGGATCCATTTTTCCAGCTTCAGGTCCCATGACACTGACTTTCAATCTACATAAGAACCTCAGCATCATCCTTCACGATTTGGCTTCCAGCAACGGATCATTAAGGTGGAGCTGTTTCGCTAATTGTAAGAAATCTTGTGAACTATCCCACTTACTCTGAGTGTTCATTTTCTCTCCTATTAATTGTTATCAAATATGGTGTTTTTGAATTTTCCTTTTATCCGACTTTATTACACACACACACACACACAATGTATATATATATATATATATATATATATATATATATATATATATATATATATATATATATATATATATATATATATATATATATATATATATATGTCTGTCTTTTTGATGTGTATGTATATATATATATATATATATATATATATATATATATATATATATATATATATATATATATATATATATATATATATATATATATATATACACACATATACCGTGGCGGCGAGTGAAGATTGATGGTAAGACGCCGTTGTAAACTAGCGTGCAGACCCGAATAAAGATGTGTGCCATGCGCATCCCATACAGTGCGATGATGATAATATATATATATATATATATATATATATATATATATATATATATATATATATATATATATATATATATATATATATATATATATATATATATATATATATATATATATATATATATATATATCCTGGTGTTTGGCGCAGTGGTTAGGGCAGTGGCTTGGGACCCAAAAGGTCCTGAGTTCAAGCCCCATTGGAACACTGAATTAATATATGTGTACATGTATGTATATGCCTGGTGTTGGCTTAATGGTTAAGGTAGTGGGCTTGGGATCCTAGGGTCCTGAGTTCAAATCCCGCTCAGCTGTTGAATTAACACCAGCTGGGTTGACTCTGCCTGTCATCCTTCCGAGGTCGGCAAAATGAGTGCCAGCATGCTGGTATACTGTGTCAGAGGGGTGACCCGTCCAGGATTGTTCCCAATAGCCAAGGAGATTGCTTCGGCGGCACCAACGCTCTGCACAGAGTATGGTCCTAATGGATGGATGGACATGTGTGTGTGTGTGTATGTATATATATATATATATATATATATATATATATATATATATATATATATATATATATATATATATATACCAAGTCGAAAACACCAGGGGGTTGACTCAGCCTGTCATCCTTCCGAGGTCGGCGAAATGAGTGCCAGTGTACTGGTCCCGGTGTATGCCCTGGTTAGAATAGGTGTACCACATCCCTGTGTGTCGTAAGAGGCGATCAGGGTTGGCGTCAGGAAGGGCATCCGGCCATAAAAAAAAAACATTGCCTCACAAAAAGCCAAACCCCTGCACAGCAGGGAAAAATGGCTGTAAAAACGGTCATTATATATATATATATATATATATATATATATATATATATATATATATATATATATATATATATATATATACATATATATATATATATATATATATATATATATATACATATATATATATATATATGCACAAATGTCTGTGTCGATAAAAATTCTGAACCCTCTTTCAAAATTTTCACCTTTTGCTGCCTTATAGCCTGGAATTGCATTAGATCAGTCTTTTTCCACCTTTATTTCCACATCATAACCCACAACTTCCAAGTGAAAAATATATTCTGCAAATTTCAGAAAATCAACGAAAAATACAAAACTAGAATATCTTGGCTGGATAAGTGTCTGTCACCCTGAGTTAATACTTGGTGGAAGCACCTTTGACAGCAATTACAGCTGTGTCTGTTGGGATAGGTCTCTACCAACTTTGCACACCTTGATTGGGAAAATATTTGCCCATTCTTTTGTACAAGACTGCTCAAGCTCTGTCAAGTTGCGTGGGGAGTGTTTATGGACAGCAGTCTTCAAGTCATGCCATAGATTTTCGATTGGATTTTGGTTACGACTGACTGGGTCACAAGTACATAAATCTTATTGTTCCTGAGACACTCCGGTGCAGCTTTGGCTGTGTGCTTTGGGTCATTGTCATGCTGAAAGGTGAACTTCCATCCCAATTTCAGCTTTCTTGCAGAGGGCAGGTTTTCCTCAAGGATTTTACTGTATTTTTCTCCATCAATTTTCTCTTCTATCCTGACATGTCCCCAGTCTCTGCTGATGAGAAACATCCCCATAACATGATGTTGCCACCACCATGCTTCACAGTTGAGATGGTGTTCTTTGGGTGATGTGCGGTGTTGGGTTTTCGTCAAACGTAACGTTTTGTATTTAGGCCAAAAAGTTCCATCCTGGTTTCGTCAGACCACAAAACTTTATGCTCCATGGCTTCAGAATCTCCTTAGTGGCTTTTTTGCATACCTCAAACGGGACTCAAGGTGGGGTTTTTTGAGAAAATGCTTTCTTCTTGCCACACTACCGCACAGGCCAGACTTGTGGAGTGCTTGTGATATTGTTGTCATATGCATACAGTGACCAGTCTTTGCTATAAAGCTCTTTCAATGTTGCCATTGGCCTCTTGGTGGCCTCTCTTATCAGTCTCCTCCTTGCTTGGTCATCCAGTTTGGAGGGATAACCTGATCTCAGCAGGGTCTTGGTGGTACCATGCACCTTCCACTTATTAATGATTGTCTTGACTGTGATCTAAGGGATATTGAAGGACTTTGAAATATTTTTTTTATACTTATCCCCTCATCTGTGCCTTTCGAGAACTTTATCTCAGAAGTCTTTTGAAAGGTGATTGTTGCTCATGGTTGAGTCTGCTGTGAAGTGCACTACCCAGCAGAGGAAACATAGAGGAACAGCTTATTTTACTCTGAAATAATGAGAATCAGTGTAATTTACCACAGGTGGAGGCCAGTTAACTTGATGTGTGACTTTGAAGGTGGTTGGTCACACCTGAGCTAATTTACAATTGTTATTCAGGTCAGGTATTGGAGCATGTGCCAGAACAGCACGTCGCTGCGTCCACTTTCCGCCGGTACTCCAGGGGCCTCCGTCTGGCCATCCCCCAGGCAGATGCCAGGCCCATCCCCATCTCCTTGAGATGCTGGTCAACCTGCTGCAACCACGAGGCACGTGGTCAGCCCACTGGCCTCCTCCACTCATGAGATTCCCTCGCTGAGAGAATCTGGTGAGCAGGATCAGCGTCAGGAAAACGAGCCACATGTCCATACAGCTGCAACTGACGCTCACGGACGATGCAGGTAACAAATCTCATCCGAGTCTCTCTCAGCAACCGCTCGTTGGACACAAAATCCGACCAGCGATAGCCAAGGATTCTCCGAAGAGACCTGGAACCAAAGGAATTAAGTCTCCGTCTCAGATCCTTGGTCAGAGTCCAAGTCTCGCATCCATAGAGCAAGACTGGAAGTACCAAGGACCTGAAGACTCGGACTTTCTTCCTCCCACACAGGTACCGGCAGCGCCAGACCCCATGATCCACTGAATCCATGACTCCCCAGGCCCGACCCAGACCTCTATTGACCGCTTGCTCACAGCCAGCAGAGACATGAATATCACTGCCAAGGTAAGTGAATCTCTCCACGACCTCAACATCCTCACCACAAAGTCACAGACAGGACAGCAGCATCCAAGATGTCACCGAAAGCCTGGATCTTAGTTTTGACCCAAGAAACCCGTAATCCCAGTGGCTCCGACTCCTCATTCAGCACCTCGAGGGCCCCCAAAAGGATATCTAAAGTCTCCGCAAAGATGACTGCATCATCTGTAAAATCAAGGTCCGAGATCTTGACATTCCCAAACGATGCCCCGCAGCATGATCTCTCAGACATCCTCCCTAAAATCCAGTCCATACAAGTGCTGAAAAGTGTGGGGGCCAGTACACACCCCTGACGAAATCCAGTAACAACTGGAAATAAGTCAGAGATGGTACCACCACACTTCACAGCACTCTCAGCACCAGAGTAGAGTTCAGACATCAGATCGATCAGTTTTGGTGGCACCCCAGGAAGACCAAGAATCCTCCAGAGGACATCCCGATTCACTGAAACGAACGCTTTACAGAGATCAACATAGGCTGCAAGCAGCCCCTGCCGAAACTCTCGTCTGCGTTGGGTGAGGACACGAAGAGCAAGGATACGGTCAATTGTTGACCTCTTTGGTGTAAAGCCTGACTGCTCAAGCAGATGGTGGCGAACCCTATCAAGAATTATCCGAACAAAGACCTTGTCCGGCACTGAGAGCAGCGTCACCCCTCGGTAGTTGTTGCAGTCTTGGCGATCACCCTTCCCTTTCCAGAGAGGGAGAACAAGGCCCCTCTTCCAGTCAGTTGGGATGATGCCTGTGTTCCAGGCAGAGCACAAAACTGCATGCAATGACACGAGTGCAGCATTTCCACCAGCCTTGAGAGGTTCAGCATGGATGCCACAGATCCCTGGAGCTTTGCCCCATTTCAACCGGTTCACCGCAGCCCATGTTTCCACAAGCGAAGGTGGACCACAGTTGATTTGAGGGTCAGCAACAGGGATTGTAACACCCTTGACGTCCAACTCGACAGCTGGTGGATCAGCCTGGTACAACTGCTCAAAGTAACCAGCCCAGCGGGCCTTCACATCAGACTCCTCTGTCAAGAGCCCACCACTCTCTGCTCTAACTGCAGTGCTCCGAGGGATGGGCTTGGATGAACGCAATGCGCGAATTCCCCTGTAAGCGGGACGAGAATCACCTGTCCACAGGTGATGCTCTACCCCCTCACAGATTCCTCGCACATAGGCCTCCTTGTCCACCCTCAGTGCACGTACAGTTTTACGCCTCAGCTCCCTGAACAGCTCAGCTCTGCCATTCAGCCTGTCCCTGCGACTCTGGCCAATGGTATCCAGTGTCCCTTGAGAGACAACATTCTTCTTTGCCCTGCGGTGAGTTCCAAGACATCCACCGGCAACATCAAGCACGGTGGTCTTGAAGGCACTCCACAACTCTTCAGGACCCCCCAAAGCACCCAGACCCCCCAAATGTCCACTCAGCCTGTTCGCAAACTTCTCAGCTGCCCTCTCATTCCGGAGCTTGCCAACATCCAGCCTTGGCTGGGATGGTACCATTCTCCAGGATTTAAGGTGCAACTTTAGAGTTGCTACAACAAGCCTGTGGTCAGTATCGAGGAACTGAGCACTCCGGTAGACCTTGCATTTCTGGATCATCCTCCAACGACCGTCAATGAGGACATGGTCAATCTCCTTTGCCACACCGCCAGCGTTGGAATACCAAGTCCAGCGATGAGCTTGTGGGCGCTGAAAGCATGAACCAGCCACCCTAAGTCCATGACTTCTTGCAAAGTCAAGGAACTTAGTGCTATTCTGGTTCATAGTTCCTGACCCATGGGGACCAACACACACCTCATAACCATCCCTATCAGTTCCAGTCGATGCATTGAAATCCCCCAAGACTGGAAGTGTATCTCGTCTGGGGCACTGATCAACCACAGACTCGAGTGTGGCGTAGAATGCATCCTTCACGGTGAGATCACTCGCCTCAGTTGGAGCATAAACAGAGACCAGGGAAATGACACCTAAGGAGTGACGAATCCTTAATCTCATAATACGCTCGTTGACCGGTGTTACCTCAATTATCATTGGGGTCAGCTTATTGGACACAGCTACAGCAACTCCTTGGGTCTGGTAACCATCAGAGCGACCAGACCAATAGTAGGTGTAACCACCCACCATTATCTCGCCGCAATCCGGTCTCCGAACCTCAGAGAGAGCTGCAATCCCGATGTCCAAACGCTTGAGCTCAGATGATAACAGAGACAGGTGATCATCCTCTCTTAGGGATAGGACATTCCAGGCACCCACCCGAAGGGACCGCCTCAGGTTAACCCAAGGAGAGCGCCGTCTGGTGGACGACACCTCAGCCCCACTCCGACACAATCTCCCGCAATCTGACCCAGGGATGTTACCCCGTGGTTTCCCTCCTATCATCAAAGATTGGGGGTCCCGAAGGCTTTGCCCCAATCCCGTCATCCGGTGAGCTGCCCTGCGAAGGGAAGCTGCACAGGAGGTACTCCCACGGAGTGGGTTTTCAGATTTTTTTGCGTTTTTGTGTTTTGCGGATTGAAGGGTTTTACGGTGGCCAGAGTGCAAATCCTGCCACCAACCTCCTAATAAGAAGTAACCCAACTGCAGGAGGACGTCTGTAGACACAGTTGGGCACTAGATATGGATGGCCGTTGGCTCACAAGGAGCTCCTCCGCCTTTTGACAGGTTTTGTTTTTAATCCTGCTGGGTGTCCATATCCAAACACCCTCCTCACCAGAAAACCTGGTGGGGGAGACGGTTTAGTCGCCAACAACCTGACCATGGAACAGGTTAGTACAGGTTTACATGGTACCTGTAGCAGGCCACAGATCTAACCTGACCTGATCACAACCTGACCTGACCTGACAATTGTTATTATAAGGGGGGATGGACACTTATCCAACCGAGATATTCTGGTTTTGATGTCTTATTAATTCTCCGAAATTTCCATTATTTGTTTTTCACTTGGAAGTGGGTTACGATGTGTAAATGAAGGTGGAAAAAATCTGGTTTAATGAAATTTAATTCCAGGCTATAAGGCAACAAAAAGTTAAAATTTTGAAAGGGGGTGTTGACTTTCTCTTGGCTGTATCTCTATACAGTGTCTGTCACTGAACTAGTCCCTCAATATTTTGTGAAATCATACCAAACTTCAGGTCTCCACCAACCCCTCCAGTGTGTACGTTATATGGTATTTTGAAAAAACTAAAATTTGAAGAAAAAAAGAATTCTTTTTGAAATTTTATGAAAAAAAAACATTATTTCAACATAAATCTTAAACTTCACTTGCTTATAAAAATGGAATATCAGGAATATTACAAATAAATTTGTGCAAAATAAATGTTTGTATTATGATTGGTGTGAAGCATGACAACACAGCAACTCTTGTACAGTCATTATCCTCAGTTAAACAATGCCTGTGTCTCCATAGCGACGTGTAGTTTGGGATTTTGAATTGCACAGGTCAAGAGTTGTTTTGAATTACGTGGATGTGAGGTGCTTTTAATAACGTGGTGATTACATAGCTGCGAGATGTTTTTAGCAATGGAGCGGTTACGTGGCAGTGAGGTGTTCTTAGCTTATCTGGAATTACAATTCCAGACAAGGTATTGTCGTCAAGCACGTCCGTCTGTCTCCTCTTTCAATTTCTCCAGCCAATCCGCTGGGCCGATCTGCCTGAAATTTGGCAGCAACATTCTGCGCCTGACTGTTAATGGGGATTGCAAAGTTCGTTCCGGTCACGTGACTTTAAGTGGGTTAAAATGGCAGACTTAATAAATTCCTTCAAAAATCTTCTTCTCCAGACCCACCAGTCAGAATGCCACTAAATTTGAGTTACAACATTCAGACAGGGTCCAGATAAGCTACAGATCCAGTGGTCCTATTTTTTAATACAGTGGTGAGGTGTTTTTCATAATGTGGCAGTAAAGGTGTTTTGAATTTTATTTTATATTGATCTTGACAACACAGCAACTCACATGCAGTTATTATCCTCAGTTAAAACAAGCCTGTTTCTCTGTAGCGACATGTGTTGAGGCAAGTGGAACGACCCGATCCATGCTGGTATATATACAATGAATATGTATGTACATATATTTATATATATATATATATATATATATATATATATATATATATATATATATATATATATATATATATATATATATATATATATATATATATATATATATATATATAAATGTGAAAACGAGGTCCATCTATAAAGTAACAGAACTGAGCCTGCTGTGTGCTCCACTTACACAACTTGAATGAACGGGTTGCATCACAGTGTTTCACAACATTCCAGCAATATATATGATCGGTGATGGTTGACTGCGCTCATTGTGTGATTTTTAACAGGTCGTGCTTTACACGTTGTCTCGTCTGAGTTGTCGCGCTAAGTCGTGAGCAGAGAGCCAATCTTAAGTTTCTTGCCAAGCTTGGCAAAACACCTTCCGAATCCTTTGCAATGCTGCAGCAAGTCTACGGGGAACAAACGATGTCACGTACCCGTGCATTTGAATGGCACAAGAGGTTCAAAGAGGGACGGGAGGAGGTTGAAGATGATCCACGGTCTGGAAGACCTTCAACAAGCAGAACGGCGGACAACATCGAGCGTGTGAAGCAGATGGTGCGCGCAGATCGTCAACTCGCGGTGCGTTTGATTGCTAAGGAACTTTCCATCAACAAGGACACTGTCTGGAGCATCATCACTAAAAATCTCGACATGCACAAGGTGTGTGCAAAAATGGTCCCCAAGCTGTTGTCCGAGGACCATAAACAGCAAAGAGTCACTGTCTGTCAAAACATTATCGAGCACCTCGAGGACGATCCAGACCTGCTCGGGAGAGTCATTACTGGTGATGAATCGTGGATATTCGAATACAATCCCGAGACCAAATGGCAGAGTCATCAGTGGAAAATCCGGCATCACCAACACCAAAGAAAGCAAGGATGTCGAAGTCGAAAGTCAAGGTGATGCTCATCGCGTTTTTTGACATCAAGGGCATCGTCCACTTCGAGTTTCTACCACAGAGTCAAACAGCAAATCAATACGTGTACAAGGAGATCCTCCGGCGCCTCATGAGATCAGTCTGGGACAAGAGGAGGGATCTGTGGGAGAACAACGCCTGGGTGCTCCACCATGACAAGGCCCTACTCACAGTGCCCTGAGCATCTGACAGTTTCTGGTGGAGAGGAATGTGCCAACTCTGGAGCAACCCCTGTATTCGCCAGACTTGGCCCCTTGTGATTTTTTCCTATTCCCCAAGCTCATGGGGGTGATCAAGGGGACCCGATTTCCTGATGTGGAGGCCATCAAAAGGGCCGTGACGACGGAGCTCTGGAGGATTCCAGAAGAAGTCTTCCGGGGGTGCATCGAATCATGGAAGAAGAGGATGGACAAGTGTGTGAGACTGGAGGGAAACTATTTTAAAGGGGACAAGCTGTGATTTCAATATATTTTTTGGAATAAAATTTCTGTGAAGTCAGTCCCGTTACTTTTTAGACGGACCGTGTGTGTGTGTGTGTGTGTGTGTGTGTGTGTGTGTGTGTGTGTGTGTGTGTGTGTGTGTGTGTGTGTGTGTGTGTGTGTGTGTGTGTATATATCTTCTTCTTTCGGCTGCTCCCGTTAAGGGTCGCCACAGCGGATCATCCGTATGATCCACATAGTGATTTGGCACATGTTTTACGCCGGATGCCCTTCCTGACACAACCCTGGTCGACTCTTACGACACAGGGATATGGTACACCTATTTTAACCGGGGTATACACTGGCCCAGTACACTGGTACTCACTTCACCGACCTCGGAAGGATGACAGGCTGAGTCAACCCCCTGGTGTATTAATTCAGTGGCCCAACGGGGCTTGAACTCAGGACCTTTTGGATCCCAAGCCGCTGCCCTAACCATTGTGCCAACACCAGGATATATATATATATATATATATATATATATATATATATATATATATATATATATATATATATATATATATATATATATATATATATATATATATATATATATATCGACACATGGAGCACACGTTTTACAATGTGCTCTCTTATTTTTCATAATTTTCACTTTCTTATTCGTGTCAAACGCCATCGTTGCTATCGTGTATGACTGCCAGCAGCTATTAGACATCAGAATGAGAGTTAATGAAGTGACTTTTATTCTGAATGTGGAAAAAAAATGATATTGTTTACCAAATGCCTGAGAACAAAGGACTTTTCCGTTCACGCAAATGAGGGAAAAGGAGAGGAGTTTTGGTAAGACCATGTCGCCGTTCATCCCGCCCATCACTTCCTCGTATTCACCTTACTAATCTGCAGTCCATAGACAACAAACTTGATGAACGTTTTGCCATATTTGACACCAATGTGATATGAGTGACTGCTGTGCTTGCCGCCTGAGACATGGCTTGATGCCACCATCCCGGATGTTGCTATCCAACCAGATGGTTTATTGGTGTATCGAATTGACAAATCGAAGGAGATTACTGATAACGTAAAGGGAGGAAAGGTATGTTTCTTTATAAACACCTCCTGGTGTACAAATGTTGAGATTATTTCTCAGTTCTGTTCGACAGACCTAGAATGCTTGGTGATCAAGTGCTGTTCCAACCATCTGCCTCAGAAATTCTCAGCAGTTATCCTGACTGCTGTCTACATGCAACCGCATGCCAATGCCACAACAGCACTTCATGAACTTTCGGATGTTATTTTTCACGATGAAAACTTCTCTGATGTTGTTTCAGTCGCTGGAGATTTCAACCATTGTCACCTCAAGTAGGTGCTTCCCAAGTATTTCCAACATGTCGCACATCCAATAAGAGGCAATGAGACTTTAGACCACTGCTATGCAACAAATCAAGGGTGCTCATCATTCGGTACCACACTCTCATTATGGTAAATCCTATCATTCTTCAGTTTACCTGATACCAGCATATAAAGAGGAACTTAAGTGCTCAAAGTCTGTTGTAGAACCATGCAGTGCTGGTCAAAAGAATCCATTGTTCGGCTCAGAGTACTTTGAGACAACAGACTGGAACATATTTGAGGACTCATCTGCTGATCCAGATGACTACACAGACACTTACCCATGACATGAAGTTTTGTTTTGAAACCTGTGTGCCAACTAAATTGGTCCAGAGTTACCCCAACCAAAAGCCATGATTCAACAGGGATATTCATGACAAACTACAGGCAAGGGCTGACACAATCAAAGCAGGTGATGAATCTATGTACAAAAGATCATGCTACAACCCAGAGAGGGCCATCAAGGCTGCCAAACAGCAATACAGAGACAAGCTGGATGATCAAGTCATTGAGAAGGATTCATGTCAGCTACGGCAGGAGCTCCATGCTGTCACCTCGTATAAGGGGAAATCCAAGGAATTTGACAGCTCGAAAGCGAAGTTGACAGACACTTCAAACAAAGTATATGCCCGTTTTGACAAGGTCAATGCTGAACCACGCATAACTCATGAAATTGATTCTGCCACTCTGGAAGTCTTCCAGTCTGATGTGAGTAAGACTTTCGCTCAGTTGCAGGTTCGAAAAGCCACTGGCCCGGATGGAATTCATCTTGTGCCCTCAAATACTGTGCAGATCAGCTCTCTGCAGTTTTCACTGACATTTTAAATGTCATTAAAGCTGTGTATCAGTCCATTATGTTTTTTGTTTTTTTTAAACAATCATCATACCAACACTGAAAAGGTCTCCAGCTACTGCCGAAACGATTACTGGTGAATAGCACTAACATCAGTCATAATGAAACATTTTGAGCATTTCATATTGCCTCATATCAAGTCTGGCATCCCTGAAACTCCAGACCCGTTTCAGTTTGCCTATCAGTCAAACTGTTCTGTTGATGATGCCGTCTCACTCGGCATCCACACTGTTTTACAACATCTGGATCAGCGAAATACCTATGTTAGGATGCTTTTTGTTGACTACAGTTCTGCTTTTAATACCATTATTCCTTCTAAATTATTTGTGAAACTTGGACTGTCATTTTATTTGTAATTGGATTTTAGACTTTTTAGATCCTCGTGGAGGATCTCTAAGTCTTACTCACGTTGTTGTTCTTCATCTTCTTCTTGTGGACTTTTTTGTTTCACAGCCTACAGTTTTCATCGAAACTTCCTGAAACTTGGCATATATATGTAAAAATACCCCGTGCAGACAGTAACCATCTCTGATTTTGAAAATTCCTCCAAGAAAAAAAAGTTATGACGTCAAAATATCTCCGCTAATGGAAATCGCCGAAAAATATTATCTCTGAAACTAGGCAAGCTGTTTGAATTCTGTTTGCGGGAATCGAACAGGGCATTAGCAGAGATGAATTAGCGCACTTATGATGCATCACTATGACGACATAAATTTTTATGACGTCATTCCTATTTTTTGACATTTTTTGTTTCACAACCCAGAGTTTTCATCGGATCTTTGTGAAACTTGCCATGTATATGAAGAAAGCCCACGCGCAGGCAGTAACCATCTCCGGTTTTGGAAATTCTTCCGAGAAAAAAAGTTGACGTCATAATATCGCCGCTAATGGAAATCGCCTCTACCATTATCTCCGAAACTAGGCAAGCCGTTTGAATTTTGTTTGCGGGAATCAAGCCGGGCATTAGCACAGATAATTTATCGCAAACCTGATACATCACAATGACGTCATATTCGTTTTTATGACGTCATAATTAAGAGGACGAAGATCTTAGCTCATTCGAGCTTGTTTAAGTGACAGGCCACATGTGGTGAAAATTGGCAGAAGTCCTTATCTTGAACACGGTGGGTCCTCAAGGCTGTGTTATAAGTCCTCCACTGTATTTACTTTTTACTTATGATTGTGCTGCTAGTCGAGACAACAACTTCCTGGTAAAATTTGCAGATGACATGACCTAAATTGGCCCGATCACGAATGACGATGAAATGGCATACAGAGATGAGGTTCAGAACCTGACAGAGTGGTGTTGAACTAATAATCTCGAACTGAATGTTAGTACAACTAAGGAGGTTATCGTGGATTTGAAGAAGTCTTGTGTTACACCTTACTAATTTGAGATTGGTATATCCATTGGAATTGTAAAACATCAGCATTGATGGTATCGATGTTGAGATTGTGAGTTCTTTCAAATTCCTGCGCATCCACATTTCATATGATAAGTCCGAGGCTCTGAATACTGGAAGTATCGCTAAAAATACTCAACAGTGCCTGCACTTTCTTCGATGGTTGAAAAATTTGGGATGCATCGTGACATTTTAGTGAGCTTTCACCGAAGTGTTATTGAAAGTATTTTAATGGGATCGATTATTGTTTGGTTCGGCAACATCACTGCACACGACCTAAAGTTGTTGGAAAGAGGTGTTCGTGCTGCACAGAGGATCATTGGTGTTGACCTACCTGCATTCAAAGTTATCTACACATCTCGATGTTTTACCAAAGCCTGAAATGTTGTTAAAGGTTCGAGTTATCCTGTGTTTAACATGTTTGAACCATTACATTCTGGCCGTCAGTATCGCAGTATTAAAACATCCACCAATCGTTTCAGGAATCGTTTTTATCGCAGTGTGGTTCAGCTTTTAAACCATGAATCTTGATTTTTACGTTTGTTTTTTTTTTTTTTTCTTTTGTCAAATTATATTTTTATTTGAGAGCACTCGTCTTCAAAGAATTCTAATGTCATTACTGTGATATTCATGTGTGCTACATGTAGCAACAAAATTATCTGTATCTGTATCTATATACATGCTGTCCTGCTTCACCTCTTTGACCATTCCTATTTGTACGCTTCCCCTTTTTTCTTGTGACATATTTTTTTTTCTTTTTCAACAGCAACAGTCCAGTTTTTGTGTACACTTATTTCTACATCATATTTTGTTTTAGTCTGTCTTTCATAATCACCCGGCATACTTTTCCACCAATTTTCTATCTCATTTGTTTTTTTAATAAGCAACATTTTCCTAAATTAATGAACATGGGGGCTTCTCATAATGTATAGATAACTTTGCAGTTTTCTCTTCATAATGCTCAGTAGCTCAATTTGCATCATAAAGTGTAAGCAAAAAGCTTTGCAAAAAAAAAAATAAAAAAAAGGAAGGAAAGCCCAATCAACAGACCATATTGATTTCTAATCTGGAGTAATCAACAAAATTTTGGGTAAACAAAGAAATGCATTAAATGCATTAAATAGTTTTCCAAAACTACAGTCAATATAACGGTAGTGATATCCACGACACTGATACACTGGTGGGGGCCCGCACCCATTCCCAGGCATGTCACCATACAAACCATAAAACGAGAAAGGCACTCCGTAGAGCGCATACCTCCACCCCACAATGCCTGATCCATGAGAACATATACTGCCCAATACATTTTTGAGATATCATGCTATATATCGTTTTTGGCCCTATCTCTCAATGGTGAAGAATCATTTTGAAAATTAAATAATTCTCGTATCCAGATCCGGGTTTGGATCTTCACCAAAATTGAATCATTTCTTCCTTGTCACACACCCAACGTGCCCTTCTAAATAACAATGCTATACAATTCCAAAACTGATTGCATAATGTTGTGAAGTTTTGGATTTCAAACTCTGAATTACGTGCACAGTGTCGTATTTTCATTCGCTACGTCCAAACATATATTCACCAACATTATTCCAAAATCGGTCCTCCACCACGTGAACATTTGTGAAAAAGTTATCAATTTGGCTCATTGATTTATGAGTTCCAAATCATGTGGCACGAGGCCCTCAAAACAATGAAATCAGAGGATTCATCCAAAGATCATGTATTGCTCTCCAATGACAACCAAATCCAACAGCTCACGTTATATTAACATTGACCTTTACAGGCCTACCTCGGTCCATCAAATAATCAATATTGTTACGTTTGAGGGGGGGGGTATGCATTCAAAGGGTAATTAGGATGTTTAATTTGGTATGCCATGCTGTTCGAGTGTACCAGGATCTCGATGTAATAAGTAGCAATTCAGTGGTGATAAGTTGTCTAGTAAATGTCCATTTCTTCAAGGGGGAAATGATAATTGTCACGTAATTAGATAGGGATACGGGATAGGGTAAGTGTGTCCGCGTAAACCCCTTTTAGTATTCCCTGGAGGCTTGCCGTGACGTCACAGGACAGTGCTGCGGATGGCTCCGCCCCGTGATCACGATTGGTGGAAAGCGACGGCGGAGGGCCAATAAAACGGCTCGATTGGAAGTGACGAGGACTCGAGGATAAAAAGGCTCTGTTCGGGGAAAAGGAGAGGAGGAAGAAGATCGGGACAGAAAAACTGTTCTGGTGGAGGCTATTGTGCTGGGAGCGTGCTGTGTTGTTGCGCTGATTCGATCCTGGATTCATCGTGTCTCGTGGCCTTGCTTCCCCGTGGTAACAGGGAAGGTCATGGTCGGTGAAGTGTTAGAAATGCAGGTGTCACATGTAAGGCCGATGGGGTGGGGGAGTCATGTGGGTTTTGTGGGTGGGGATGATGTGCTTGTCCACAGGGATTGCTGAAGCTCATGGTGAGCGGGAATTGCGACCCCCTTCAAGGAGATTCACCCCTGGTGGCTCATGGTGACAGTGTCTGGAGGCAACTGGGAGAGGGTCTGGTTGGGCGACCAAGGCGGGTAAGACCTTGGCGACCCAGGAAGGCCAGAGGAGCCAGTGAGACCCCTTCCAGTGTGTTGTACGGGGTTAGAGCTGATGGCTACCAGGGGGGTGGGAATCAAAGGGAGCGGGGCGGAGAAACGTCCGGGTTGGACTCAAGCTTACCTGTGGGCATGGTTGCACCTGAGATGCCCCCATCATCTTGTGGTAACCCACCCCACGGCCATTATGGGATTCAGCCTGCATCATTAAAATGGGGACCATGACCTAGAAATGTGATGATGACCATGGTGTGAGTGTTGTGAAGATGTGTGAGTCCCACTCGATCCCGCACAACTTGACATGTGCAGCAAGGGCATGATGTCCGCATAATTTTGGGGCAAGCAAATTTGAAAATTGGCTCCCCAGGTAACGCTGGGTCTATTAGCATCCACTGGGGGACGCGGTCAAGTGTAAATATCCTGTGAATAGTGTCGTTAAGGCTTAGAGTAGGAATGTAAAGTATAAGTGTTGTGTTTTTTTTTTGTGGAACCTTTTGTTTCCCCTCCCCAGATCACTGGAAGAGTGTTGGGCAAGAGCGATGATCCAGAGGATGGAGTGCAACTTCGCTCAGTGCTCTCATGTGATAAAATAAAATAAAAAATAATAAAAAAAAATGAATGATTGTTTCGGCGAGGATAACGCCATAAGGGGGTAGTACATTAAGCAGGATAGGCAAGTTAGCTGCGACTCGCTGCCCATTGCCCCTCCTACTTTATTTCGTTAGGTTAAATAGGTGTGAGTCAGTAAGTGTTAAGGCTGGTACGGTAGCGCCTGTGATATACCTTGCAGGAGCTGCGGTACCAGAGGAGGGGGCAGTGTTACGTTTGAGGGGGGGTATGCATTCAAAGGGTAATTAGGATGTTTAATTAGGTATGCCATGCTGTTCGAGTGTACCAGGATCTCGATGTAATAAGTAGCAATTCAGTGGTGATAAGTTGTCTAGTAAATGTCCATTTCTTCAAGGGGGAAATGATAATTATCACGTAATTAGATAGGGATACGGGATAGGGTAAGTGTGTCTGCGTAAACCCCTTTAGTATTCCCTGGAGGCTTGCTGTGACATCACAGGACAGTGCTGCGGATGGCTCCACCCCGTGATCACGATTGGCAGAAGGCGACGGCGGAGGGCCAATAAAACTGCTCGATTGGAAGTGACGAGGACTCGAGGATAAAAAGGCTCTGTTCAGGGAAAAGGAGAGGAGGAAGAAGATCGGGACAGAAAAACTGTTCTGGTGGAGGCTGTTGTGCTGGGAGCGTGCTGTGTTGTTGCGCTGATTCGATCCTGGATTCATCGTGTCTCGTGGCCTTGCTGTGCCTCGTGCCTCACCTCGGTTGGCTCTGGGGTTCTGCTGGCTCGGAGCACGGGGTCGAACGGCAGGCGGACCTGCCTCCCTCTCCTGCTCGCAACTTGGCGCCAGAGCTGGTTCCCTGGCGGCTGTGAGCGGACTTGCGCCGACACAAGGAGGTCGACAGCACCACGGTGTCTCCTGCCCCTGACGAGCGCGACGCCAGCTCGTCCGACGCCAATCCAGGGACTGTTGCGTCCACACCACAGGCCAGCCTGACCACCAGGACCAACTACGTTGTGTGTGTGTGTGTGTGTGTGTGTGTGTGTGTGTGTGTGTGTGTGTGTGTGTGTGTGTGTGTGTGTGTGTGTGTGTGTGTGTGTACCTGGCACCTTCGAGGGTTTGAGATTGGTATATCCATTGGAATTGTTTGTGTTTTCCCCACGCCCGAACCCACACCACCATCCCGTCGAATCGCCCCGGATCCCTCCTCTTGCCGAGTCTTATTATTTCTGGTTAGAGAAATAAACATCATTAACTCAGTGAAAAGCAACTCGTGCCACCTTCCTCGTCCCGTTTGCGGTAGAGCGATTAGAACCGCCATCTTTGGGTTGTAAAGGATAAACCGCCTCCATCGTTTCGGCTCATTCTACGTTGGCGGGACTGTTCAAGTCCCGTGGACGTCACAATATTCTTAAACGGCTTCACCGATGACCAGCTCTCGAGATGATCTCACGTTAGGCGGGTTTGTGGATGAAGCTGGAGGTACCTTTGTTTACCACCTGCTATGCATTCTGTTGCTAGAGCCAGAATAGCTCAGTTTGCATCATCTTCTAAATTAGGATTATCCAAACTGAGCAATTTCTTTGCTGCTCACTCATTCATCTCAGGTAGTCTTAAACTCCACGGTGAAAAAGTAGAAAAAAAATCACCATAAATACAAACTCACTTGGGCCAAAATATATAAGGCAAAGAATAAGCATACATTATATTTCATCAATTCCCACTTGAGGACAACCCAGAAAGGCAGATCGAAAATACAGATATCCTTGAAAGAAAAACAAATAAACAATAAAACAACTAAGGGGATCAATATGACTCCGACCATGCATACACAGGGATTTAGGATTAAAATGTTTGAAACTTTGCAAATTTGATGACAACATCAACTTGAGAATAACCTGGAAGAGCAGATCAAAAACAGCGGTATCCTTGAAGAAAAGAAGAAAAACTAAAACTGTGTGTCAAAATTACTCCTACCATGTGTCATACGGTTAAAGTCTGCATCCGATAAGACCAGCAGATCAGAATAGTGACTGCCTCACTGGCACCAAACCTTATTGATCAGCAGGGCTAAATTGCTGCAACAACCCCAACAAGAGCTGATGGCGAGAAATAAGTGCTTTGGGATGGAATGTCATGGTGCTTTTACCTGAATCTCCATCGAGGGAGCCATTGAACTCGGCCGCTCGTAATAGCCTGGCTTCAGAGGCCTCCAATTCTTTTACTTCCATCTGCCTCTGTGCAGTGTCAAACTTGTTCTGAAATAAACAAGAACAAATAAGTCACTACAATACACCCTATTGTTCAGTTTACATGCGTTTTGACGTTTCTGGGTTTTAAGCCTCGATAAAGCGATATCCAAAAAATTTTGTAATGGCGTTGTCGTTTTTTGTGGAGCACCAAGCTGCAGGTTGCATCATCGCTGGGGCATGGCTGTGTGGCTAATTTATTTCCGCCTATTGGTTAATGCAGGGGTTTGGAATCTGTTCAGCGTGTCAGTTATTGCTCGTCTACTCATTTTGAAAGGATCTTTAAGATCCACCAGCTGTTAGCAAATGGGACACCCAGTTTAACGTCATCTGTAGAAGGTATATTTTTCGGTCGGCAGTGAGAATAAGAGGTAGATTCTTCTCGAGTTAGACAGAATAAGAGGTAGATCGCCTTAGGCAGGGAGAGTAAGAATTAGATCCCAAAATAGGCAGTGATAGTAAGAGATGGACCCTTAAGCAGTGAGAGTAAAAGGTAGATCCTCAGATATAAAGGGAAGAGGGAGATTAATATATGGGCAGTGACAGTAAGAGATGGACCCTTAAGTAGTGAGAGTCAAAGGTAGATCCTCAGATATAAAGGGAAGAGGGAGATTAATAGATGGGCAGTGACAGTAAGAGGTAGATCCTTAAGCAGTGGAAGTAAGAAGCATATCTTTAGACAGATAATGAGAATATGAGGAATATCCTGAGTTAGGCAGTGAGAGTAAGAAGTAGATCCTTCGATACTCTCACTGCCTAAGAGGAAGGTCCTTCGATAGATCGTGAGAATAAGGGGTATATCCTTAGGCAGTGAGAATAAGAGGTAGATCCTTCGATAGGCAGAGCCGAGAGTAAGAGGTAATCCTTAGATAGATTGATAAGAGTAATGGGGAGATGAGAGAGGCAGTGAGAATAAAATGTTGATCCTCACATTGGTCTTAAAATAAATTGATGTATCGTAGGACTGAAGATGCTTAGGTTTTAAGCTTTAATTTTAGCAAAGAGAATCCTTAAATCAAATGGATAGCATTCTCGTTAGCAAGACAATGCAAAAAAACCAAAACACCGAATTAAGATGTAATGTCTTTGAACCACAATTAGTAAATACTGGGAACAATTAGTCAAATTAATTGAATATTTACACCAACAACAAACCGTGGTGATTGGGAGTTTACAAACATAAAATTGTTTCTGCCAGTAAGAGTAAAGTTTAAGCGAAAACGGGTATTTGGAGTAATTTTGACATCAGGAGGCCTGACTGCTCCAGCTCTGCCTTGCTCTTGAGGTTAAATTATTCCAATTAAAAATAATTCAGGTTTGAGGATCCATTTGCATTTTTCTCCATGTGCGATTTTTCTCACTCCCATCAGGTTGACCCTTGTCAACTTCCCTCCTCGAATGACGAAGAGGAATCGAACCACATGATTTAAAGTCTGTGTGTGGCTGCTTCAGAACAATGGTGGGATGAGAATAAGAAAACATTGAAGGAACAATTTACCATACCCTGCACGTTTCGTGCAGCCAAATTGTACCTCGAGGGAGCATTTCGTGCAGCGTGACCGACTTCGGTGGCATGAGTATTCGCTTGGCCATGTGTTGTTGGTGTGTTGTTGCGGCAATTTTCAAAATGAATGTTTCCCAATCCTCGGTGAAAGAGTAACACTGCGGCCAATCACGCATGGCCTGATACAAAATATGTTAACGTATATTCATGAGTTTTCTTCCAACGTCAGAAGGATTCGTTACCTCCCGTGAGGGGCTATAATCGAGGGTATGACAAGTTATTTGTGAAGGGTTTCAGGGCGATGCATCGCGGGGAAAATTAATTCAGGAAAAATTCAAGTGAAACATCCTGTCACATTTATTCATATAATAACATGGAGGGTCTTCAGCAAAAATATTATTCAAATTGGACTCCATCATGAACTGTTGTGTTTTCATTGAGCATCAGCTTTTGCCACGAGCATGGTGAGACAAGACTCTTACAGAAAATTATTCCAACCTAAAGTTTTGAGAATTCAGGGATAATATAGACTCCAAGGAATTCGA
This sequence comes from Eptatretus burgeri, assembly GCF_056783735.1. Classification (NCBI taxonomy): domain Eukaryota; kingdom Metazoa; phylum Chordata; class Myxini; order Myxiniformes; family Myxinidae; genus Eptatretus; species Eptatretus burgeri. The sequence goes on along the minus strand of NC_140976.1, from coordinate 31,059,168 downwards.
GGCCATAAATAATACTGTTATGGTTGGGGGTAGATGGAGGAATTTCATCGGAAAGATAGAATTGAAGAGAGTTGTTTGGTCCGTGAACGTGTAGGAGACATCTCGATGTAAATTAAGTCGGGAAACTGTGAGCTTAAGTGTTACATGTCACCACACGGGGGGTGGTGCGGTGAAATTAAATAGGGATTAAGGATAATTCCCCCCAGTATGTGATTGCTCCCTGTGACCTTTTCCTACGTTTTTGCATTTACAAGCCAGCCATGAAGGAGTTGCATTTTTATACCAACAACCACAACCACAAGCAAGCCAGGCGTGCCGAGCAGGCAGAGGCCCCACCTTCCCGGGTTTTGTGCCAACAAGCCACTCCTGGGAGTGCATGATTGTTAGGTCGAAGAGAGATCGGGAGTGAACGCACGAGTTCAGTCTAAGGGAAGCACGTGATCGAGAGAGAATGTAGCTGGGAAATGACCTGTAAGAACAGGGTATTATGGTTGGCTTTCCTTTGACGCATGAAGAAGACGGCACGATTCTCGTATTTGTTCTGAGGTGAATTGACTCGCGTGGTGGAACAAGACGATGGCCATTGACTCTTGGCTGGTTATAAGAGACGAATCTCGAAGCATTGTGCATGTCAGCGAAGGGAGTGGCACCATTCTGCAGAGAGCGTATCAGCAAGCACGATCAACAAGGAGCCTGCATGGTGGTTTCTGAGCCCTGGCATTGAATGTCGCTTCATGAATTGCCTCACGTATGTTTCCCGCTGTGAGAGAGCAGCTTGGCACCATTTTTGGGCATGTCTACCCATGCAGGACGAAGTGCCTCGATTCCACAGTTCCATAAAGACCATCTCTGGACCAAGCGAAGTGCCAGAAAAAAGGGAGGATTTGCTTTTCTTTTGTTTTCCCCTTGTCTGTATTTAAGTCCGTGTGTCGAGGTGCCTCGACTTTAGACTTTAAATTTCTTCACGATATAATTATTACATTTTGAATTACCCTTGTAAATATTTAAATTGTCATTAAATCCCCACGTTTATTTTAAGTTGCTGTGTCCGTGTATTTTTCGTGGGGTTTCAGAATAAACCCCTTGTGCTTGCATCCATCGCTCTGCCAGTCCCGCCAATGCCACTCCCATGCGCACGATAATCTCTGAGGATCACATGTCCGCCTCCGAAGGAAAACCGTTTGGCAATCCGGGCCTGGTCGGTGTTAACCGCCCGTTCACTACAATTTAGGTCAGGGGATTAGCTTAACCGCCAGACCCGTGACAATACTTCAGACTTTAGAGCAGTGATCCTCACTATATTAGAAGGGTGCCACTTTTGCTGAAAAGACATCAGTGTGAAAGCCACCACAATTCCTGCAAGACGCAAAAATAGCTGCTATTCGACCCTGTCTCCAGGTACGATGTTTTTTTTTCATTGTGCTTACTGGGCTGCAAGCATAATTGTTTGCATCCTGCCATCTCCAGATGTCGTGATGTTAATTTTATGCATCATCTTGGAACACTCATTTGAAACCATTGGGTCAATTTGACAGCATTTCTGACAGATTATGATGGGGTGTTTTCACATTGTGTATTATTTGCTGCATGTCAAGGGCTGCACTTTAGGCCACCAAGGGCTACCAGTGGCTCACAGACCGCACACTGAAGAACAGAGATTTAGAGCATCATATTGTTGCGAATTTGCGCCCGCCGGCGTGTGATCGGCCGCTCGACTCGAATGGCAACCGCCTCGCCCACCGGAACGGACAATTCAGTCGTGACCCTCTCGGAACAACGCCGGGAGCTAGTCACGGGTGAGGGTTTAACCTCACCACGATCGTGCCAATTGCCCACCCGCGCAGGATAGGGTTGCTCGCCAAATTCGATCTACCTAAGTACCTGCGCGAGTGGTCGACCGGGCGATCATACCACGCCACAGGCCGACTCCGGACATGAACCGCTTAAGCGATCCGTTCCGTGCAACAGTGATAACCGAGCGGTGTTATCGTCGGCCTTGACGGTTCCAATTAATTACCGGGATGTTGAACCCACTACGAACCACTTACGCGAAGCAGGATAGAGAGTCAATAAAAGGAAAGGAGACGAAGCGAAGCGGGAACAATTACACAAGCACATTTAATTCACACAGACCAGCACGGAAGGCACGTATTTACAGTCACAAAAGAAAAATGCACATATAAAGCAAAAGCAAGAAATGGCACGTATACACAATGACAGGCAAAAGAGATATCCCGACTAAACCCGACACACAGCAACACTTAAACAATACTACTTTGAGAACAGTTGCCACCCACAGTCATTTACACGAACCCAAAGGAAAAGAGGAAGTTGCGACTTCCCTGTCCGCGTCGTCCAGCGTCGCATCCTCGACCTCGAATCCGAGCCTCTCCCGATGTGGTCTGCGACTCGCACCTCGCGCCGACACGTGTAGCCGCTCCACGCCACAAACGGGGCTTCCGGCACCTGGCAGAAGGCTCGCCCTCTCCCGCTGTACTCGTAGAAGAACTCTCTGAAGAACTCGTGGAAGAACGAACTACCAACAGCAACAACCACACGCAGACGAGTGGAAGCGGAAGAGGAGGAGGAAGCGAGTGGAGGAAGAGCGAGGGAGGAGCAGAGAGAGGGGCAGAGAGAGAGAGAGAGAGAGAGTGCGGGGAAGAGAGAGAACGCCCCGCCCGTGTTCGTCTTTTATAGCGCAGGGCTCCGCCCTTCGCTCAGCCCCGTTTTCGGCTCCACCCTCCTTCGAGGAAGTTCTCGAAAAGGGGCGTTCCCTCACCCCGACCGCCTCACGCTGTCCATCCACCAATCGGCGGCGAGACGCCCTTCCCCCTTCCCTCACACCAAGCGCGGGGAAGAATGGCGAGAAAAGCCCACCAGCATCGTTGGCGGTTTTTGTTTGTTTGAAATAAAAGATAGAGAAAGAAAAACGTCTAACTCAAAGTGTCGCAGCCCGGATGGATCACATAAATTCCCTCTATACAATGGGTTTGGGCTAACTACACATGTACTTAGAGATATCTCACGTGAGGGCCCTTTATGGTGTAATGCGAATTTTCACAGCCGTAACAATATTGTTGCAAATTCGCGCCCGCCGGCGTGCGGACGGCCACGTAGCTCGGATCGCGGCACGTCACCCACCGGACGGACAATTCAGTCGTGACCCTCCGGGAACTATCACCCGGAGCCAGTCACGGGTGGGCCTTTCGACCTCACCACAATCGTGCCAATCGGCCACCCGCATAGGATAGGGTTGTTCGCCAAACTCCACCTACCTAAGTACCCACGCGGATGGTAAACCGGTCGATCGTACCTCGCCGCAGGTCGACTCCGGACACGAGCTGCTTGGGCGGCCCGTTCCATACTATCGGGATAACCGAGCGGTGTTATCGTCGACCTCGACGGTTCAGATTATTTACCGGGCGTTTTGCACCCACAACGAACACTTTACGAGAAGCAGGATGGAGATTCAATTAGGAAAAGACGAAGCGAAACGGGAAAACAGTTCACACAATGCACATTTATTTCCCGGCACACGGAAAGCACGTATATACAGCCATACAGTCAAAATGCACATAAAGCAACCAAAACAATAAAAGCAACAACGACGCAGAGTTAATACCGACTACGCAAGCACATGGCAACACTTATACAGCTTTACTTCGCAGATGGCGCCAACACACGTTTACACAAAAGCAAGGGAAAGAAGCCACCCTCATAGACAAGGAGGCAGACAGGCCTGCAGGCCAAATGTGCGCGGGACCTAGAGGAGCGGCCCGGTCCGCGAGACCGGGGGGGTCCTACCCGCGTCCTCATGACACGTTGGTGGCGTGCCGCAGATGTGGCCGCGCGGCTGTGCCCCGACTCCGTGCTCCTTGGCGGGTTTCGTTGGCACGACGTTTGGAGTGGGGTGGGAACGGGGCCCCCTTTTGCGCTATTTCAGCGCGGGGGAAAGGGGGAATTGTTGATACCCTGGGGGAGGGGAATGGCTGGCTGGCTTGGGTGCCGCGACGAGACGAGCGATCCCCCACACCGTAACCTCGTCGCCGACCGCCGTCCTTCTCGCCTCGGACCCGAGCTCCCTTGCCTGCAGTTCCACCGCGCGCACTCGCCTCGATTTCACCAACACAACGTGTCCCCAACAGCCACTTCTCTCGACCCTCTTCAGGCAACTCCAGAACTTAACTCTTCCTGCAACTCTTCTCAGTTCCGCACTCTCCTCACCCGACAGACTCGACTCTGCCCTCTTTTCAGTTCCGCACTCTCCTCACCCGACCGACTCGACTCTGCCTCTCTTTTCGCCTTGCGCTCGCCTTTTTATAGGCGGCAGGAGAAGCCAGTATGCAAATATTCGGATCAAAATGACCTTTGGGGCGGAGCCACGCTCACCCATTGGTCGGAAGAAACGGGGGCGTGAACCTCCCCTGATCCTAGAATTTGCATATATCCAATTCACACACACGCGCCTGGAGGCGGGGCCAAGCCGCCCCGCGCTCGCTAATTGGATGGAGGAAAAGTGGGCGTGTAGCGTTTTTGATCCGAATTTCCCCTCGGAAAGGCCGCTATTTGCGCTCGCGGCTCGGTGCGCTCGGCACCAAACGCCGAACGGGCCCGAGACAGCCCGACGTTCAGTGTTCACAGGTGGTGCGGTTGTTGGTTGTGAAGGAGAGAGGCGAAGGTGGTGGAGGGTTTCGGTGGTGGTTTGATGGTTATGGTGCCGTTTGAGAATGGCGGTGATGCAATGATGTGGGAGCGTAGATGGTGGTGGTGGCGTGGTTGTTGTGTGATGGCGGTTGAGACGTGGTTGGTTCAAAATAGAGATAGAACAGAAAAAAATGGCTAACTCAAAGCGTGGCAGCCCGGATGAATCACATAAATTCCCTCTATACAACGGGTTTGGGCTAACTACACATGTACTTAGAGATATCTCACCTACGAGCCCTTCATGATGTAATGCGAATTTCCACAGCCGTAACAATATCTTTGGGTAATTTTTTGGTCTTTCATTTTGGTTGGTAGCAGATCATGGGTGTAACCTCATAGATTTACGAGACATTGAGAAAAACAGCTCTTCTATAGCCCATAACATGTTATAATTATGAAGGTCTTTCAGAGATGTATATCCATCCATCCACTGGGACCATACACTGTGCAGAGCGTTGATGCTGCCTAAGCATTCTCCTGGGCTATTGGGCATAATCCTGGATGGGTTGCTACTCCGACACAGGACACCCACCAACAAGCTGGCACTCATTTTGCCGACCTCAGAAGGATGACAGGCCATCAACCCCACCTGGTATTATTCAACAGCTGAGCAGGATTATATGTATGTACTGTATGTATGTCTGTCTGTATATGTATATATATATATATATATATATATATATATATATATATATATATATATATATATATATATATATATATATATATATATGTATTGTTGTGGACCCGGGGTCGGGGGTGAGAAGACCATGAGGGGGAAAGCTACCTCGGGTTCCCAGCAGACTCACCAGAATCGCAGGCCGTCACACACTAATAACTTCGTGAAGCGGCGGGTCGCTAATCGATCGTGAATGCCAATAACTCAACCACGTGACATCGGGTCCTCTGTCTGATACCGTTTACCGAAAAGTCATGTGGTTTAATGAATGGGGGACACGCCCTCAGTACATCTTGTTTAAACTGGATCACGTTACCGAATCGGATGCAGCCGAGCATAACTGCCAAGAACGTACCGGCTCGAAAAACAGATCGTTGGGGGATAATGTCCCGGCTAAGCGAGAATACGAACTGTGCTGGACCAATGAAGGAAAAGAAGAAAATGAGCTGGGAACATTTCTACACAAAGCATTTATTTACAATCAAGCGAGGAAAGGTATGCGGCACAGTAAATTTGGTTTAATGGTTTGTACAGCAGGGATGGTAAGGAATTTGTGGGGTGCAGCAAAAGGCAAGCAATTTACAAAAGCAGACAGAGCAGACTTATCCTGTTAGAACTTCTACAATCTCAACTTATGCTATGACAGGTGCCATCACTCACACACACACACACACACACACACACACACACACACACACACACACACACAGAAGATTATATTGCCAGAAAGGTGTGGTGTAGCACAATATGGGGGATGCGGTGTCGTGCCAGAGGAAAATGGGATTGCGAGTCAGTAATGATGCTCTTTTGTGCGTCCAAAGGGGACGAGATAGAGGAGTGGAAAGAGAGAGAGGAAAGAAGATGCATGAGGCGAAAGATCCCTAATGTCACCATGCATAGGTCTGTAAGTGTAGTGTGTACCTCCCTGGGATGCTCCGCTTGAGCATTCCCACCTCGAGAGTTGGCACATTATCTCTAGCTTAGTCACTTTGCCAGAGCTCGTGGCAACGTGCACTTCGCAATGGTCCTCCAGAAGAAGAAGGTCTCAGTCGCACATCAACCGCAAGTGAAGAGCCAGCGAAGGGCAGAGGCAATGAGGAGCAGTCAACACAGAGCGGAGACGAGCAGAGAAAAAGAGGGCGAAGCAGAGGGGCGAAGAAGACGGCGAGCAATCTGCGATCTGCCCTTTTGTAAGCCCCAGGCGAAGGGTGTGGCGACGACATGAAGGCGATGTGCTGTGACCCAAATCCTACTCCTCGAATGGGCCACAGCAGCCCCAGCTATGTCCTGCCAGACTCCTGCAGCCAGAAGTGGCCTAATTTGACCATCTGGCTCGCCACGGCCTGGAGCTCCAGACTCAACATGGAGTATGAGCCGACATCCGGGCCCTGAACATGCTCCGAGTGCAGTCTGAATGCCGAATAGCAATGCACACCCGCCACCCATGATCACCCTCTCATGAGCCAAAATGCACACCCAGGCCCCACACCAAACACCTGGATCGCCCTTCCCGCGATGCTCCAAGCCGCCCGTCTTGAGGATTTATCATCCAAAAACAACCCCTCCAAGCCGCCCGTCTTGCCGTCTTCTGGTGACTGGACAAGGATCGTATCAATCCCGAGTGCTCACCCAGTGCTTCCACGGCGAGATGTTGTTGGTGTTATTAACATCCGTTGCTCATCCCCACATCACACGGTCCGAGTTCAGCCCAAGTCATGCAGCACGCCTCTGTTTAGTGGCGATTTGTAGTGATGCAGAGGTACAAGGGGGTGCGGGGATATTTTTCCCATGTGCTGGAGGGGTTGGTGGTCGAAGTGATGAAGTTTGGTGAGAGAGGGGTGAAGCAAGGTGAGATGCCGTTGGAAATTGATGCGCAGATTTGAATGAAATAATGGTGTGCCAAACACGTGCTGTGTAGTGTGTAGTATACTTAGTTGGAGGGAGTTTGGTGGTGGTGGTTCCAAGCCACGGAAGGCATCGTGGTGTGTTTGTAATTCAATCGAATATTGCATGGCGTGTATGCTTGCTTGCTTGTACCATGGCTAAAAGGAAAGGGTTAGATTAGAAATTGGAATAGGAGACAGATATAGAGTTAATAGACCTAGCAATAAGACCCACGCAACACACTTCATCCCGTTAACCCACGAGACATGAGGGGAAGGTCTAACTGCAGGAAGACGAATGAAATAACTGCCTGGGGTACTCTGCATGTTGGGTGCCATTGCCTTAGAGGCATGCGAGTTTTCAGAAACAACAATAAATACATATTGTTATGAATTTGGAATTCGATTGCACACAACATACAGGTTCCTTTAGTCAGCTATGTCGATAACTGCATGTTCCCTAGATAGCTCACCTTCCATTGTTTAAATGTTCGGAAATCGATAAGATGCGCTGCGCATCGATTTAGTAGTTCGGGAGCGAACAATGGAGACATCCCTCCCCCTCTTCTGCGAAGAGGAAGAAGAGCCCTTCCGTCCCGTGATTCATGACGTCAACAACTCCCTCCCACGCGTGGTTGAGCGGGGGATTGATCACGAGGGCATGAGTCACGCTGGGCGCGAGGGAGGGGGCGGAGAAGGATAAAGAGGAGATCCTTTCTTTGTTCAAGTAGGGGGGGTGGTCATTCAGCAGGCCGTCGAGTCCTGTTTGGCTTGGGTTAGGGTTGAGGCTTTCGGAAGCTTTTTTCTTCTGCTGAGTAGTTGTTCAGCAGGCCGTCGGGTCCTGCTTGGCTTGGGAGAGCTTTTTGCTTCGAGCTGCTTTGTTTGGAAGAGAGTTGAGCCGGTTGCTCGGCTCGAGCTGCGAATGGTGGCTTCTTCTTGGTTCGTGGAGCTCTTTGTTCTCCGTTTGGTTCCCGGCTTGGTGCGACTCATCGACCTCATCTTGGAGGTGGTTCCTCGGGGAAGCGGCGCATCGACGAGAAGGATCAGCGCCTCATCTCACCAGCACGTGTTCAGAAGCGCGGGAGGATTCGCTGGAGCTCAGGAAGGATCGCGGCTCACGGCGATTGGATCCAGCTCGCTCTCGCTGGAGCCCGGGTCCGAACAACTTGAAGACCACACGAGGTGGAGATGTTCGAGATAGGTCCTGGGTTTCAGCTCACCTGTCCTCCGAGCTGGAGCTCGTTATTAAAGGCCTCAGCCACCATTTCTTGTGTGTGTGTGTGTGTGTGTGTGTGTGTGTGTGTGTGTGTGTGTGTGTGTGTGTGTGTGTGTGTGTGTGTGTGTGTGTGTGTGTGTGTACGTGTGTCAGTGGGCCCGTCTAATAAGTAGGAAATTGTTAAGTGCTTTGTGTGCAGTAAATCTTTGCATTGCATTTCGTATAGTCGGTATAGTTCTGCTCTTTCGTGCTCTCTAGTTCCCCATTATTATTAATAAATACCCTGATTGTTAAATGTTTTCAGCTCGTCGCGTCGATTCTTTCATTGACTGAGCATTTTGTGTGTTGGTAGTTCGAAAGCCGTTGGTTTTCCGTAAAAGGGGGACATTTGGACCGACAGTTCTCGGCGATTAAGCCGCTCGGAATCGCGCACGGGACAGGCTCGCCTCAGCGGTTTGTTCCGTACGAGTTCCGTCGAGGGTGGAATACCCCGGTAGTTGGATCACGTGGGTATTTAGGTATATTGAAGATTGGCAATCGACCCTACCCCACGTGGTCTGCCCATTGGCGTATTTCGGTTCTTGTACAAGGACCCGTCGACTCGGAGTTATCCGGGCGGCGATCTATATCCGGGCGATCGGTCGGGCCGACTCGACTTGCAGCTCCGTCAGAGCAGTCGGTTTGTGGCCGACGTACCGGCACCGTAACAATATATATATATATATATATATATATATATATATATATATATATATATATATATATATATATATATATATTGTTATATATATATTGTTATATATATATATATTGTTACGGTGCCGGTACGTCGTATATATATATATATATATATATATATATATATATATATACATACATATATATATATATATATATGTATATATGTATGTATATATATATATATATATATATATATGTATGTATATATATATATATATATATATATATATATATATATATATATATATATATATATATATATATATATATATATATGCGCACACACACACACACACACACACACACACACACACACACACACACACACACACACACACACACACACACACCAATACACACATAGTCTGAAGTGAAATAGTCTGAAGCCAGAGAAATACACACACACACACACACACACACACACACACACACACACACACACACACACACACACACACACACACACACACACACACACACACACACATACACATAGGTGTGTGTGTGTGTATTTCTCTGGATTCTGACCATTTCTCTTGATTCACACTATTTCTCTGGATTCACACTATTTCTCTGGATTCTGACTATTTCTCTGGATTCAAACTATTTCTCTGGATTCTAACTATTTCTCTTGATTCAGACTATTTCTCTGTATTCTGACTATTTCTCTGGATTCAGACTATTTCTCTGGATTTGGACTATTTATTTGAATTGGTCAATTTTTCTGCATGGATTCAAATTGAGCAGCAATTGTGCATCGAGGGATAGAAGAAACAGTCAATTTAGCCCATTCCACTTGATAGTGGATATGGCTGCCATTTTACATCATAGACCAACACTATTACATCATGCCAATGGGCCATTGTGTAACACCTGGAGCTCTGCGATAGAACTGGCTGTAGCATTGCTCTGAGTTTTCTGGTTGTTCTTCCAAGTGTTCAAACTTTTGTGACTGCCCTGTAGAACTATTACTGCATTGCACTTTGTGGGGTGGAGAGGGCAGGATTTGGTTCTTGATGTTTTGTTGACTGTTTGAGGAGTGGGGTGAGTTGCTTGTGCTAGGTTTTGGTGATGCGAGGAAGTGAAGGTAATTGCTGGAAGGAGAATTTAAAGGAAAAGGTAAGTGGTCAAAATTACACCATTTTGACATGTGTACTTTGTAAAGTCCTCGTTATTGTTCAGATATTTTACAGGAGCAAAAAAAAAAGGAAATTCACAAAATTGGTGGCATTTTCTAAGAATGTTGACCATCACTGAAACTATTGTCTTCACACAATAAAGGAACATGATAGTGCAAAAGAAATTAGATCGTGTGACTGCAAGAATGACTGAGCCAAGGAAGGAAAACATTTTTCACACCAATGAATGACAATTTTGCTGTTTAAAAAAATGATTGTAGGCCTGATTTGCATGATTGATGCCCATTTGAAAAAAAAGGAAAAAGAAATCCAAATTTAAACATATAAATACGATTACTTCATTTATTGTGTTTATGAATTGTCAGAGAAGTGTAATTTAAAATGCTCATTTCTCGTTATCATACTTGTGTTGTAAAATCTGATATTCTGATTAATGAAGTATCGTTTGTTCCACCTCTACGAATGAGGAAATCATGTAAGTACGACATTGCTTTCTATAACGTAACCTTTCTATAACATGCGTACAAGGTTAGGAAAAATGATGTCGACACTTGGATAGCCGCAGAAGCTATCAATTTGGCAAAAGGACTGTCAGACTAACAGCAAGATCTATCAGGCATGATAACTGCTGACTTTTAAATGTATGGAAACGTGTCCAGGTCTTGATAGACCACAATCACTTTCACCCCAAACAAGACTGAGCAGCCTGTTTGGATTCATTTGAATTGAGCGCACGAATTGTCATGTGGCCTTCACATTCATGCGTAAATCAAAGTGTGCTTCCTTGGCTAACTTTTCCCACCAAGATGACAAAGCAAGAAGGTTGGCTCAAAAACTGCCTCAAATAATTTAACACCAATAATAATAATAGTAATAACAAAAATAAAAATTATTATACTCACGTAAGAGGGACGACTAACCATCAGAGCCTCCACATAGGATGGGCATAATACATACATAAATACATACATACATACATACATACATAAATACACACATACATACATACATTGGGAGCATGTGCTTCACAGCACGTTGATGCGTCCACTTTCCATCGGTACTCCAGGGGCCTCCGTCTGGCCATCCCCAGGTAAATGCCTGGCCCATCCCCATCTTTTCTGGATAGGACATTAAGGGCACCCACCCAAAGGGACTGCCTTAGGTTAACCCAAGGATACCACTGTCTGTTGGACGACACTTCAGCACTACCCTGACACCCACTACAGTGTGTTTTTTGGGGTGAACTGTTTTGCGGTGGTCTGCGTGCAAATCCTCCCACCAAGGTCCCACAACAGTTTTCCTCCCACTCCATAAAACATGTACCCCTAATAACCTAACGTCCCATGACAGCCACGGATCATACAAACAACCATAAGGGCTGTTAGCAATAAAGCAAAATCACACAGAGAAGGAATAAATAAACAAGAAAAGACTGTGCAGAGTAGGACACTTGCAAAATCCATCAAACAAATTTTACATTAACAATAATTGGTGGTTGAATTCAATAACCAAATATGCAACTCCTCTACAAATTTCAAATCAATCAGCTGAAAATTGGCAATTTTAGAAATTCGGCCTATGTTGACCTTTTGGCCGATGTTGACCTCAAAACTAATTGGCTGCTTGAATCCAGTGACCTGAAATATAAATCCTCTTCAAATTTCAAGTCAATCGGATGAAAATTGAGGATTTTAGAAAACTTACCTAAGTTGTTGACCTTTGGCCTATGTTGACCTTTTGGCCAATGGTGACCTAAAATACAATTCGTGGTTGAATTAATTAAGCTGATATGAAAATTATTTTCCAATTTCTAGTCAATCGGATGAAAATTGAGGATTTTATAAATGTGACAGTTTTGTTGACCTTTGGCTTTTGTTGACCTTTTGACCTCAAAAACAATAGGCTTCTTGCCAATGACAAACTCTTCCATATGGTGACGTTTCATGAAGATTGGTTCAAAATTGTGATCTGTTGGCGATTGACAAACAAACAGATAAACAAGAAGAAGTCATGCAGAGCATGATACTTGCAAAATCCAGAAAACAAATTGACCTCAAAAATAATTGGTGGTTGAATTCATTGACCAAATATGCAAATCTTCTTCAAATTTTAAGTCAGTCAGATGAAAATTGACAATTTTAGAAATTCGGCCAAAGTTGACCTCAAAAATAATTGGCTGGTTGAATTCAGTGACCTGAAATATTAATCCTCTTCAAATTTCAAGTCAATCGGTTGAAAATTGAGGATTTTAGAAATACCACCTTAGTTGTTGACCATGGCCCTATCTTGCCCTTTTGGTCGATGTTGACCTCAAAAATAATTCACCGGTTGAATTCAGTGACGTGAAATATAAATCCTCTTCAAATTTCAAGCCAATTGGATGATAATTGAGGATTTTAGAAATACCACCCAGGATGTTGACCTTGGGCCTATGTTGACCTCAAAAATAATTGCCTCATTGAATTCAGTGACCTGAAATATAAATCCTCTTCAAATTTCAAGTCAATCGGATGAAAATTGAGGATTTTAGAAATACCACCTTAGTTGTTGATCTTGTGCCTATGTTGAACTTTTGGTCGATATTGACCTCAAAAATAATAGGTGGTTTCATTCAGTGATCAAATGTGCAACTCCTATTTAAATTTGAAGTGAATCAGATGAAAATTGGCAATTTTAGAAATTTGGCCTATGTTGATTGTTTCGTCAATGTTGACCTCAAAAAGAATTGGTGGTTGAATTCAATGACCTAATATGCAAATCGTCCACACATTTCAAGTCAAAGGGATGAAAATTGAGAATTTTAGAAATACCACCTCAGTTGATGACCTTGGGCCTATGTTGAACTTTTGGTCTATGTTGACCTCAAACAATTGGCTTTTTGAATTCAGTGACATCAAATAGAAATAGTCTTCAAATTTCGAGTCAATCGGATTAAAATTGAGGATTTTAGAAATCTCACATAAATTGTTGACCTTTGGCCTCTGGTGACCTTTTGACCTCAAAAGCAATAGGCTTCTTCGTTTTGACAAACTCTACCAAGTGGTGAAGTTTCGTGAAGATTGGTTTTAAATTGTGACCTGAAGGCGATAAACAGACAAACAAACAAACAAACAAACAAACAGACAAGCCGGTAGGCGGCCTTGGGTCGCCGAGCATCCGATGACCTTTGACCCCTGATCTGAGTTAATCTAGTACTAAGTACTGACGAAATTGCAATCAAATCGGTTAACCCGTGTATGAGCAAGGGGGCTTTGAATGGTCATTTTGCCCGAACAATTTACTCATTGACCTTTGACCCCTGACTTCGCCGAGATAGGTCAATATGTCCTGAAGTAAAGTTGTAGTACCAATTGAGTACTCTGTACCTATTAACTTTCATTCGTATCGGTTAACCCGTGTAGGAGCAAGGGGGATTTGAAGGGTAATTTCGCCCGAAAAATGCACTTATTGACCTTTGACCCCTGACCTACTCGAGAGAGGTTATTATGCAAATGAGCAAAGTTGTAGTACTCATTTCGGTCTATAAGCATGTAAAGATTCATTTGATTTGGTTCAACTGTCTTGGAGCTAGTGTACTTTGAATTTTCAGCGGGAATGCTCAATGGCCCTCGGACACCCAAGTTGAGAGGGTTACCATTTGGAAACTATAAGATATAGAAAAAAATGCATGTCATATAGCGGATAGGGAATCACATTAAGATTATGCATACCAAATCTCATCCAGTTCCATCTACTGATAACTACTCGGTATCAATTTGAATGAAAAGTACCGAAAATGCGGTTTGATATCGGAAATCCCCAAAGTTCGAGGGGGTGCTGTGGGGGAACAAAGATATAAATCGAAAATCCGGCTCGATCGTTTGAGCTCGATCGTTTGTGTATTCCAGATGATTAGTGTGAATTTTCATGACCATCTGACCATAACCCTAGGAGGAGTAGCATTTGGCACGACGGCACCTCCAGCTCTCGCATATTATCGAATTTTGCCCTTTGATCCCTGACCTAAGCAATATCGGTCAATATGTGCTGAGGCAAAGTTGTAGTCGTCATTGCGTGCTATGAACCTGCAAAGTTTCATTCGGATCGATGCACCCACCTGGTCGCTAGGGGGCCTTCAATTTTCGGGCATACCCCATTTGTAGGGGACGCTGCGGGTAAACTACTCCATATATCACAAAGAACGGAATATATTTGATGGAGCATCACCTGTAGATGATGCATGCCAAATTTCATAAGCCTACGTGCGATAATGGCTTTCGGAATTGATTTTCCGTGAACGGTACCGATTTTGAAGGTTTTTCGGCTGTTGCTGGGGAACCAAAGCGTCCCAAGTAACCATCACAATTTCCAAAGCACGAGGTCATAAGAAGTACCGACCACCCAAGTTTGGTCAAAATCGGCCCACGTTTACTACTGATTATGCTGATGACAAACGAACAAACATCCAAACAAACAGACAGAATTACTGACAATAAGGGTCACCTATTTTGGTGACCCAATGGACAGACAGACAGAATAGTAAAATCGACTAACCAATATACTTAAAAAATCTTCAATTTTTCAAGTAATAAATCAAGAAAAACACCATCTCGGTGAGAAAATGGGACTGCCTCATGTACATCCATGCTGGGGAGAACTCGCGCATCACATTGTCCACCCGATGAGCTCTCAAGGCCACTTTCCACAGGGCTGGTATCAGTTTCACCAAGACTCCGATGGGCACCACTGGACGAGAACACAGGTCAGCTTTCCACCAATCATGCTTCATCAACCCTTCTTCTGCACCAGCGTTTTCAAGAATGTACACCATCAGTGAAATACTGGGCTCAGCACCCCCACCTTCGGCTTCTTAAGGGATGGGCCGAAGCACGGCTCGCCGAGCCGAACATCAGTAGGTTGCTCGTATCGCTCTGCCTCCCTCATTGACTGTCTTTGGTGCAGGACGACAGAAAATTGTCTTAATAATTATTAAAATGATCATAAACGAGAGGAAGAATGGAAATGGGATCCATTGGACAGGTGGCAGCATAATCTTTATTCCCTTATAATTAGTTCATGCACACACCATTCACAAAGTACATACACAGATGTGGCAGTATTTCCATTAACACAAACACACAACCAAGGTTATCACTCCTTCCGATCCACATTTTGATATGTTTAATATGCACAAAGGTCAAAGCTCATGCAAGAGGTGAGATGATGGAATAGTCTTCAATTAAAATGACGTGCGAGTTAGAACCTGTCTCACAAGAGAGCACTCAAAGCTACTACCATATTTTCATGCATATAACGTGCCCCTTTCCCTTGGTATACCATGCACCTGGGGAAAAGGTATACCCCACATGGGTATACCCCACACAAGGTTATATCAGGCATACCCTGCACAGGCCAGCTTTCCCCTCCACATGACTGGGAAGATACACGATTTCCAGATTTCCAGCAGCCTACATGGTGTTGTTGTTAAGGGCTAACGAACGGCTCTTTTGAAATACAACAGCAGTGAATAACCAAATGACATGAAAAGGAATATCTTGAGAAAGGGTTATTGTAATAAATAAAGATTACTGTACCGATGTGCTAAAAACCAGCGTGCTTTCCTGTACTGATGCGACTGGAAACTATGTTACTCATCCATTAGAAATGTATAAATACCCCACAGACTTGGATTTTATATAATTCCATGAAATCATCCATACCAATGCAAGTCCCTGCCATAGAGTAATATCTGCTCCTTTTGTTTTTTTTTGACCATTGATGTATTCACCCCATACTCCTACTCCTGACTCCGGCATTTCACCGAAGCACCCATGTCATACTTCCGCAACAACTGGACACTTTTTATTTGATCCTTTTCAAAGCACCACTACCTTGTCCGGATGTTGAAGGTATTTTAGATATGATTGTGACACAGGGAGTACTATACAGACACAATTACGCATACAAAACGACGGAGCACGACGCGATGATGTCGAATCGGACATACACGCCACTTCACAGGCTTTTCTCTGGGGACTGCGCAAGATACGTTTTATCCACCGGTTAAACTTTTCAATGGGGCGATTAACTTTTCAGAAGGCTTGTGAATCATTAACTTTTCACAATTAACTCATTGATTTTTCACATATGTACTTCATTCTATTTGGAGGTCAGATCCAAGATGGACGACTGGCGGCCATTTTAATTGTAAAAATGCTGATGTTGAACACGTCCTCAACCGTTTCTCAGACATGCATTTACTGATGTTGTTCAAAATTGGCAACCAGATAAAGAATGATGGCTTACATATGCAGCTCATTTCTTTTCGAGATCGGACCCAAGATGGACGATTGGTGGCCATTTTGTTACGTAAATGTGTCCCCAACCATTTCTCAGACATGCGTGGTCCGATTTTGTTCAAACTTGGCAAAAGCACAGCACATGATGGCATACACGTGCACCTCACTATATGTTGCGATCTGATCAAAGATAGCCGACGGGTAGACTGAGGGCCATTTTAGTTGAACATAAATATGGAGTAGCCCTTTACCTCCGAATAGCAAAATTACTAAAACAACGGGGGTGATGACATTTTATGCCTTTTTTACTTGTTCATTTTAGTTCACATCCTAAGAACTCCTGATGGTATCTCACGGAAACAGCTAACTCACAGTGTTAGACATGAAGAAAATTTGGTTATAATTTGATTAGGAGAGCAGCTCAATACATGATGACTACAATGGGAGGGGGAGACATGCAGATGTGATACAATGGATACAAAAAGTGAAGGGTATGTTCATGACACTCAGGGAAATGTAGAACTACAAGAATGGCTGATTGTGATGGTGAAAAGTTTGAGTGACTGAACTTATTGAAGAGGTTTGTTCAGGAACTAGATGGGAGGGTTTGCCATTGGAGAAAAGAAAGGAAGAAGTACAACACCAAAACCATGCCGAGGATCTTAAACAGCAACATGAAGTCATTTCTACTATATGGATGCAAATCCTGAAGAAACACCAAAATAATAGTGCACAAACTGGAGTCTTTCATCTACAGCAGCCATAATAAAATCCTGACAATCTTCTGGCCACACATGCCCACAAAGAAGGTGAAAAGGCTAACATGGAGGACAAACATCACAGAAGTGTGAGATTCCATTCCCGGTTACCTTCTGGATTAGGGTGATAACTGGACGTGACATCATTATTGCTGTCTACTGGCCTGTTGATGATGTCAACAAGAAAGTTGCATTGTTGATTATTCCACGACTTGTCAACATAACAAGAAGAGATCAAAATTAGGAGTGGAAACGGATCATATATGTGTTACTCATGGAAGATGAAAACATACCAAAAATTGCAACAACAAAAAAGCACCTGGTGGGAAGAGAAAGGTTGGATTGTTGGTTATTAGAGATTTGGTGATGCACTGTCGAGAAATCGAATGTTATGGCCCAAGACAGAAGAAAGTGGCGAGAGTTTGTTTGAAGCTCCATATGTCACACGGCATGATTGGGTATTAAGTATGTAAGTAATAAATAAACAGTCACATTTAACCTCCTCCTCATCCTTGCTGTTCTTTTCCAATTGTCCTTCCTTCCAAATGTGTATTTCTCCATCTCACACTTGGTAAAACAATACTTTTTGCAGCGATTTGAAGTATCCAAATGTAATATGCATTCTAAAGGCTAGTCATCATGTTTTCTTCATTTGCTTAGTATTCATGCTTTCAGAGCTGAATCAGATGGACTTCAGAAGGCGGATAACAATAAAATTGGATAAATAATTAACTTCAGAAGAGCGTAAAGGTGAAAACAATTTTCTTAAAATTACACAAGATGCTTTACTGGCACAACATTCAATCACATTATTTCCCTCAAAACCAGGCAGTTATTTACCGTACATTGCCTAACTCGTACATATTTTACATACTTCCGTTATTATATGGCTGTTTGTCAAAACCAGTGCATGCAATCTGTTTGAGCTCCACAAAAACATTGGAGAGTATCCGTAAAGGGGTGAATAACGTGTAATCCAATTTCAACCGTCAGGTTTAAAGTATAATGATGTTTGATTAATGAAACGTCAAAATGCACAACAACTGGTGAAACGCTATGTAATCTAAATTCCAGTTAAAACTTCTGAGAATCCTGAATTTCCATTAAAAAAAATGATTACAGGATGAGAGATGGATGTCTATGAGTTCAGAGATGTACAAGCTGCACCATCATTTGAGGATTTCATTTCATTTTTAGAGATGTAGAAATAAACAAAGGAACAAAAGAACAAAAGAACAAAGTAACAAAATAGACAGGAAGAGAAGAGCAAATGAGTAAAAGCTCAGAATTTTAAGGGGACTAGAAATGCTCCACTCACATGTAGCTCCTTCAGTTCCTTCTCCAATCGCATCCTCTCACTGACCTCGGTAGAGAGGAGGTGTGTGATCGTATCGGCACCACTACGTTCGTCCCCAAGCTCTGACTGCAGCTCAGACACCTGGAAAAAGTTGAAGAAAGTTTGCAGTTCATTCCACCACTGTAAAAAAGCATTCCTACCCCCCCCCCCCCCAAAGAAGAAGAAAAAGAAGAAAAAAACAAGAAAAAGAGAGCATTTAGAGATTGTAGACCCTTACCAGGACTTGTTTTGTGTGGTGTATTTTGTGGTGTTTGTGTAGTTTTGTGTGGTGTATTTTGTGTGGTGTTTGTGTACTGGTGTGTTACGTAATTAATAAGAGACATAATTAGAACTGCCACTTTATAACTGTTGGCAGTGATCATCGGTTCAGCCATTTCCGAGAAGAAAATTTTTGATGGTTTAAAAAAATAAGAAAACAATATGGTTGCCAAATCACGTGACCGATGACGTCATCAAAAAAATGTGCACCATTTTATCCCCAGATGACCCTCAAATTTTCATACTGATCAGTAGTAGCGTTCTACATATGCAATTATGACGTCATAACGAAGGCATCTATGACAAAAAAAAAATCAAACTCATTTCGCATGAGAAGTCCTTGCTATGTGCCAAGCTTCAATTTTTTCCTTGGTGCGGTTTCAGACATACAGGTCCAATTTTTTCTCCGTTTTTCCAACATGGCTGCTACATCATGTGACCTATGGCGTCCTAATTGTCATTAAAACATTCTACACGAGTATTCACACCAATGGTGAAAATTTCGTCTCAATCTGGCAAGCGGTTGCGGAGAAGAACACGAAAGTTTTGTGCGGACAAACAAGCAAACAAAGAAACAAACACACAAACAAACGGAACCAAATGCAATACCCTCTCCTTCGTCGAGGGTAACAAGGTAATAATGTGAGGAAGTTAATGAGGACTTGCAGATATTCTCGGTTGGAGTTATTATGAATGCATGCATGTGTGACGCCGTTCATGCGAGTGCCGGATTTGAAGCCGGCGATACGTTTCCAAGATATCGTCAATGTGTCCTGGATTATTCAGCAGGTCTTGAAGCCGCCAATGCCTCTAAATTGATGTAAAATCCAGCAGTATGTTCGTCATTTTCATGCAATTCAAACAAGATGGCAACCATTCCGCTGCAGATTTTGAAAATGGCATGACTTTGATAAGCCATTTAATAATAATGATAATAATAATAATAATAACCATATATAATGTGAGATATTCAGAGAAATTCGAAGGTCCTCAAGCTCACCGATCATAAAGTAACACAAGATGATCAAGACAAGATATAGTTCATTTGGCTAATCATGTCCATCCCCTATTCTCATTTCAATGCTCCCCCTCTTATGAGGGTGGTGTTCGTGAAACCACGAAATTAAACCAGTAAGTTTGACAAAGGTACCAGAACACAACGGCCTGCAAGTATTTCCAAAAAGACAATGGGGGATTTCGAACGGCCGCAATTTGAATGCAAGGTGACATCTGAGTTCACATCCCCATTCCAATGGCATACTCCAAGATGCACCACCCGATAAATATCAGACCAGGAGTTTTTAGTTAAATCACCACTGAACAAAGCAAAACCAAAAACAAAGGCATAAACACTGCTCACAGATGGACACTTATTACATATGTCATAATTGTCGGAAGTTAACGAATTGGTTCCAAGATTTTCACACGACATCGTATAACAATGGAAGGACCGAATTACTGCTGAGACATATACGGACTTGAGCTCACATCACGAGGAGTATCACAATATGGTAAACAGAGTCATCTTCAAAGCTGATGAATGAATGCATGATGCTGATAGCATGCACGTTAAGTTCACAAAAATGGCAAATCGATGGAGACAAGACGGAAATTGAAGGCAGTGACGCTTGGTGGGGGTTTTTTTTTGACACTGGTCTTCCAAAAAAGCTATGTACGGATTGCTCAAGCAAAATCGAATTATGCTTATGAGTCCCATAAGCCTCCAGACTGCTGCTAACGATGGAGTTCTACCACAAAGGCCATTCTGTACTCCATCTGTTCAACCGAGTTTAATTACACGACGTCGCCCATAAGATGGATACCTCTTTACTGACATGGCAAATCAAATTGTAAACCAATTTTTGAGTCAAGCATGAATCCTGCACTCAACATAAGGCTTCAAATGACTTGTATGATAAGTCTTGATAATGTTTTAACAGAGAACATCTGACATGGTCACATTAACAAGGTCTACGAAGAAACGGAAGAGCTGTAAGAACCCCCAACACACTCACCTTCCCCTCCAGCTGCTCGTTGCTCCGTCGTAGTTCTTGTCGTTCTCTCTCCGACTTCTCAAACCGATTCCGCATTTGAACCAGCTCTTCCTACAGGGAAAAATGGAAAGCTAAACCGAAGGCTCATAGAGGATGACAGCATGGTGAGTGAAGACCTGTAGAGATTGCATCATTGCATCACATACAAATGGCAAGCTTGAATAATATAATTCAACTAATCTACTCCTCCACCTTAAAATATTCAAACAATCGTATTGCATAACATCGAGTGTCTTTCCATAAGCCAAGGAAATGTTCTCCAGCTCGTTTGGGTTTTTCTAAAGGTTTTCCTGGCACACTCACCAACAAGCCACTTGGAAGCTAACCATCGTGGGAAGCAAGGAGAAGCTGAGATTCCGGGTGTTAATCCTCCATTGGAGCAAAAGAGGGTGAAGCGTTGACAGCCAAAGCGTCAGCTTGTCCTTGCTTCCCATGGCAATGAGCATACCCCAATGAACGTCCTGTTGATTTCATCCATTGTTCTGCCATGTGCAACTATCAGTTGTGTTCATACCCTCCCGGGCCTTTTATTAGTAGATAGCGGTGTTTCAAGCATACTTCCATAGGGAGATTCCCTGGGCGGTAACATGGTCCCGTGGTGGGAGGTTATTCGGAGCGGCTTCCTTGTGCCTGCGAAGATCATTTCCTCTTGGCACCCTGGGTGTTATTCACTTTGCTGGCCGGCTTATGTGTTCATGGACAATAATTCCCAAGTCTGTGAACTTTTGCGCTGTCATACCCACCATGCATACACACAATGTCCTTTCTGCTGAGAATTCCTGTTTTCCTCTGATAATTTCCTCATGACCTTTTTATTCTTTATTACCATTCAAGATAAATACATCTTCATTAGAATGATTCTTTCTTTTGCTACCTTGTTTTGTTATTCATTTTTTTTGTGTTAGCGGTGGAAGCAAAAGGCTGCATTGGAACCACATTGTCTTTAATTTCTTAATCCTTCTATTTTGTTTTTTCTCAATGCTGTGTACAAGCAAAAACAAGGGACAAAAAATATGGCCATAAGACTATCTTGGTGGTGACACGAGCACTCAAACATCTGGCAATGAAAACACACCTCCCGTGAGCATTGTTGCTGTTCGGGTATCGTCGAAGTGATAAGTGGTCGCACGTAGGTCAGAATTCTCCACCAGTGCCAGCTCCGTACGTTTTCCATCAATTTGAAGTTTTTCTGGAGGCACCTAATGGCCATCTCCTGGACCTGTCCACAGGAATTTGCACAAACAGTTCACTTGAGAGAAAGAAAGAAAAAAAAAAAGAGACATTTGAAACAGTCACATCAGAGTGTCGCACATATGTGTTTGCCTCTGAGTTTGTTTAATCCCACGTCTCATTATCTTCAGCCTTCCAGGAAAGGTCACACAAGTGTATAAGGTGCATTAATTACACAGAAGGAATGTGATGCATTGCAAAAGGTCATTCCTTTATTTTTTACAGCAAAGTCTTTGATTTCAGAGCTCAGTTTCAATTAAAAGTAGGTCCAGCTTGAATTACATTTAACAACATATTCAATTTTTTTTTCTACAAAAACACATTTACACATCGAAAAGATGGTGTGTGAGACCCTTGGGTTGTTGAGGGTAAAACAGCCTCAACGCAGGCCTTTCACTTGAGTCCGTACCGTTCGCTTCCGATGCCTCTGCCTTGCCAGGTAGCCCCTGCAAATGGCCTGAAAGTTAACCAATACTTTGCAGATTTCTTTCTCTCTCTGGGCTTTCAGCTTCGAAAGTATTCCAGCCTTGAACATGATCTGTGAGAAGCATAAACAAGAAAGAATTAAATGAGCAGGATGTCACATGACAAACCTTCAAGGCAGCCATCTTGTTTCCGACATTTCAAGAATAACATATTCCACCAGGTGCGATAACGTATTTCAATAAATTTCTGTGCTGGTCATGCACTTACCTTCCTTTCTTTACAGAACCGAGTTTGTTCAACACCCTTTTACACAGCCTGGATGTTGTTGAAGCAAATCCATGCTGAGCATTCATTACCTTGAACCTTGACAACTGTCAACAGGAAAACCACGACTAATCTGCACACCAAAGGCGTGCCCATTCCATTTAAGGATAAGGCTCGGTCTCATTCCCGGTCTTCGTTGGATTGGTGAAACATGACAACACTGAGGTCAAAGGCAGCTATTGTTTGCAACCTGAGTAACGGCAGTGAGATCTGAAGTGCACTCTTCCTTTTTGTCTCAACTGATAAAGCCAAGGAATACAGCTTTTACAACATTGTCTCCATTACCGTATGGCAATGACAGATGGGCTTTTAAAAACTCCATTCTCAAAAAGGGTCACGTCCACGGAAATATCTCACCCTCCCCCTGCAAGGCCAGACACTCCGGCCACGTTCCACACTTAACCTCACCGTCATCAGAATGAGCATCTTAAAAACATGGGCAAGACTCCAGCAAGAAGCACTTTTGAGGAAATCAATAGCGATCATGATGCAATAGAGGATTTTTGTGCTTATTTCATCCTTGGTGCCGAAATGGCGAGTATTCCTGTGACGAAACGGGTTTAATTTTAGGGAGCGCTACAATTGTACACAGAGTGTAATAATAACAATCCACAATGATATTGATAATACCATGTTGCTTGGATAAAGCCTTTTGACAACGATTGCTCATTTACTTATCATCGGTGAAGCCTCTGCGGCTCTTTTATTATTCTTCTGCCAGCATGTGCGTAAACCTGCACACCCACATTGGCATGCACGGACAGGTTGATATTACGAGGAGCTCGAGCCAAAAGGGGCTCGGTGTGTGAGGGTGTACAATCAATTCATTTCTCCAAACAGAAAGAAATGTTGATTCCAAGAATTCTGTGTACGTGAACATAGAATGAAGGGTTGGTCTGCAAAGGTCGTGCACCTAACATGATCATTTAACCTTTCATTTTGTGTCCTGATATGATAAAAGGTACCATGAAGTAGCAAATAAAACATATTTTTATGTATACTGAAAGCTAGGAGCGCAAAGGAGCTAAAGGACAGAGAGCACCAGGTAAACATACTGGCAGAGGATCAAAGGAACAGTGGGACAAAGACAATGCATGAGCGGATGAGTGGCAGAGGGTGTTGGGGGAGGGAAATGGGAGAATAGGTGAGCAAGAGCAGGAGGATGCATGGAAGAAAACACGAGGTGGTGATGGACAGCACTTTTAAATGGCCTGGATGGAGGAGCACAAGCAAACAGATAAAGTGAGTCGGTTCCACAAAGAGAGACTAGAGGGACAAGAGGGCAGAAGCAGCAAGACCAGAGTGAATTGACAGATAACTGAGTCCACCAACTTGTCTGAGGTGGGCAAGAAGCAGACTGGGAATCAGCCTACTGCAGAGAGACAGCAAAAACACAGAGGTCTTTGGAC
This sequence comes from Eptatretus burgeri, assembly GCF_056783735.1. NCBI lineage: Eukaryota > Metazoa > Chordata > Myxini > Myxiniformes > Myxinidae > Eptatretus > Eptatretus burgeri. The sequence goes on along the minus strand of NC_140976.1, from coordinate 31,034,712 downwards.
TCAGTCGCATCAAAGGGAAGCAAGAGGGGAAACAGCTTCATCAGCACCAGTGTGAGTATCCATAATCCATGATACTTTCGATGAAGGCCTGATGCATTGAGCTCTCACAGTCTCAGAATGCACTTGGCTCTGCAGAATTATACGTGCTGTTGCATCAGCCAGCCTCAGATGTCAGTTTGGAGATATGGTTCACCTAAGAAAGGTTGTGACTGGTAATTTCTAATTCGTTGTTGAATTTTATATTCGTATCGTATTCGTCGTATACTCGTGTTCTGCACAAAGGCAGCTTCAGCACTGCGAAGGAGGTTCTTGGTAAGGGTTATACAGGGTGGTTTGCCATTGCCTTCCCAGCAAGAGTTAGGGCAGGAATTTGTAATTTGTTCAGGGTGCCGGGGATAGCTGGTCTACCATTTGCAAAGGACACCATGGCTTCTTTAACGTCCACCAACTAATGTCAGTAGACAGGACGTCAGTTTATCGTCCCACTGAGGGTCGGCACACACATTGATGAATCACCCTGCCTGCGAAACACCGGGATGACAGTTTTTAGCTCGTTCAGGATTTGAACCCAGGTCAGACAGCTCAAATGGGGAGTGTGCCTATCTCAAGACTACCAGTGTGTTTGTGTGTGTGTGTGGTGTGTGTGCAAAAACACACCACACACACACACACCCGACACACACACACACACACACTCATGGAATGGGGAGGGGGGGCATAGCTATATTGTGGTAAGTGTAGCATGGATCCTTTAATCGTGTAGCCTAGATTCCTTCCTGTATTAGCTAAATGCCGAAGAGGTAAGTTGTATGTAATTTGTGCATTGAGGAGGTAGTGAGTGTGAACCTTTAAGATAGTCAGGGTGAGGTTGTGTTGCGTAAAACGTCCTGTTTGAAAGGCGAGGCCAGGTGGAGAGTTTTTTAACTAACAGCACAAGGAAAGTCCGACACGCTTGTAAAGGGACCATGACAAACTGTTGGCACATGCGTGTAGGTCATGGCGGCGAGATGTGCTGCAGAATCCCAGAAGAGGAGTAAAATACTTATTATTTATGGACACACCCCATGGGTGCCGAAATGGCCAGGATATGGACAGATGGACCCACGTGGTGTAGGATGGGCATTCATTAAATGTATGGGAATGGAAAGTCAATTACCCTCTTGTGGTGTTCCTTCTTTGTTCGTGGGGAATGCAGGCCATGGCTAGAAAAGAACGGCTTACTTCGTATGGCAGCTATAAGCAGAATTGGACAGCAGTCAGGAAAGAATTATGTTGCAAGGATGTGGGTAGATAAGTGTTGTGTGTGTCCGCAGGCTCAACGGAGATGCATAGTGAGCAGCTGACTGTGGCACCCCATCATCATGAAAGCTCGTCCCGAGTCAACCGGAGTGAATGGAAATGGATACCCTTAGGGAAAGTCACAGGAGGCCAACCATAGGGCAAGGAAAGACCCATGGTGGCCAGGAAAAGCCATGGAGGCAAGAAGACCCCTGCACCAGTGGGTGGCACAGGAAAGGAACTGTCGGGCTGGCTGGAAGATGAGCAGTACAACAAAGAGGGGTGCTAAAAGGAACACTTCATGTGAAACTTTGGAGAGCACTGCAGATGCCATGTATGAAAGGATGTTCACCACTACTCTATGGGACCTGATTGCAACTGCCTATTTGTCAAGAGTTAAAGGGAAGTGCTATGGCCCTGCCAAGATAAAAGGACGTGTGTTATAAAGAATGCAATGCATAAGAATGTTGCCCAATCATGCACCCACAACTCCACTGTGCCTTGGAGGGCATACGCCTTGCACAATTGGGAGAGGCAAGTAAATTTTGAATAAGGCTCCACAGTTAATGCCAGATTGTTGGCATCGACTGGGCGATATGGTTTTTGGTAATGCGAAGATCAATAAGAAGAGGAAGAACGAGTCATCTGAAAATTTAGGATTGATGGATACCCCCATTCTCTCCCCCTTCCCACCCCTCGAGATGGATCTTCGGAGAAGATTGTCCGCAAGTAAATCACATAGTTGTGATTTACTGCATTTTATTGAAAACAAGCGAGGGGATAAGAGGGGACAGGGGACACACAAACACACACACACACACACACACACACACACACACACACACACACACACACACACACACACACACACACACACACACACACACACACACGACTCCAGAATGAATCCTTTAATTTCATGTTCGCAAGTGAAAAGAAGACTAGACAGCCAGCCAAACATGTCCTCTGAATGACTGAGTGAAGAGGACCCCTGCAGTTCACCAATAGAGCAGCAGATTTTTTTTTTTATTGAACCAAGAGCTCAGTCATTTTATTCGAACCCAGAGATGACGTCACAAACCAATGAGTATGTTGCCCAATAGATAAGGTATTACGGCATCGAGACACAAATCGAAAATTCAAACCAAGAGACCAATTTAAATGTTGATGAAACAAAATGTGTAAAGTGTAATATGTGCGTCGAGATCATTTAAAGGAATTACAATGGAAGGTCCAATACTTCCTTCCTTTAATGGGAGATTTTCAACGATATTTTGAGTTAAATAATTAATTTTTTGTTTTCTATTCAGTGCAACTGCCTTTTCAGAGGTAGCATTTGAGTGCTTATCCCATCTCACCTTTGGTCATAAACAATAAATCACAGTGAAGACTGGCTTCACATGCGGACCAGGCCGATCACCGCTGACAAAATACCCCATCCAGGAACGTCATAAATGAGCTGACTACGTTTTATTTTTTGACAGACAATCAGACAGTGTCGGATGTGATAATTCTCTTGAAAATACCAAAGTTTACAGAAGCTTGACTCCAAATCCATAGCACTCTCGCCTTCAACCGAATTTAAACCTCCAACCTCTGGTGCACCAGTTCGGAGTCCCTAATATTATAGCACAACACAACACAGATGATATGAGAGAAGTGTTTTGCAATAAGCTGTCAGAGACTACTCCCTTACCTGACTTGTACCAATAGCGAAGCGGCTTTTGTCCAAGTCCAAAGCTTCAAGAATATCCTCCGTGGCCTGAAAGAAAACACGCTAACACATGTAAGACGAACTGCTGTTACTCTGCTCGAACACGTCATCCAACGCTCAAAGCTTTAACATCCAAACCAGAGATTCTGCCTCGTTAAAATCTCCATGTAAATAACACTGCGGAATGATGAACACAGCTCGGCGCGTTTCACGGATGGCACACGCGCGGCAATTATGGCTTTCACGAACTACGTCCAGCAAGTTCGTGCTGGGAGCAGTTACAAACAGCACCGGACAGCATCCAATCATTGGAGATTAGGATGAAAGGAAACACACAGAGCTCGAAATTAAATGATCTGAAAGATGATAGGAGGAGGAAGACACGGTGACCTGATGCCACTCTGCAATCACAATGTGTTGAAGAATTCAGCTCTCAGGGATATTTATTTTAATTTGGCCGAGTCGCATGCCACGGGATGACATGCGTGACCCAAGGCAAGAAGAAAATTAATTGCACCTTGTCCTACCCTCATGTCTTCCTTAAAGGCTTCCAACTTTTTTTTTTCTTCTTCTTCGTTCTTTCATTACCTCTGGCACTGTTCTATCGAGTGCACTTCACATTTGGCACCGTTTATTTTTCTTGAAAAAAAAAAAACCTCAAAGGTCCAGTCTTTGTGATAACAACATCAATTGATGCAGCATTATCAGCAATATTGTAACCCATGGCCTGGCTGTCAACTTCAATGCTCTTATATGGATCCCAAGCACATCCGCACAGTTTAGGATTTTAATGACTTCAAACGTCCCATTTTCTTCCTCGTTTGGATTTTTTTCTTGAATTGGGTTATATCTATCTTGTACTGTATATAGGAAAATATAATCCAATTTACAACACCAATCCCCCCCCCCCCCCGGACACCTCCACTCACCACCCAACCCAATGCCCCTCATCCTCCTTATACCACCACCAAACGTCACACAATCTTGTCAAGATTGAATCATAAATAATTACACTACGCTTACACAAAGACCAATAAAAAATAAAAATGGATAATTAAAATAATAAATATCTCTTTATTGGAAAATGTAAAATTCTCCCTACATGAGGGGGAGCTCCAAATGTAATCAGCATATCATAGTCGGCAGATAAATCAAATCGAATCTCTGACGTTTAACTTTATCACGACAAGTGGAAATCTCCTTACAAGGTCCAGCACAACTGAGATGAGCAAAGTACAATCCATTTCCATGTCCATCGGAATGAATCCAAGAGTTCCTGCCTTCATTTGTCCACTTATTCTACCAGCGTCTGTTGCCTTATCCTCCACACTTTAGTCTTTCAATTGCTGGACCCAACACAACTTGTGCACATCAACCATCTCTTCTACAGATGCAGACACTTTCCCATTCTGTTCCTCTCCAAGACATAGTTACTCGTTTTTGTGTTATTACTCCTTTCCTACTTGTATATGTTCATCCCCATACCTTATGGTAGTTTGTGAACCTGCATTCTTTTATTTCCTCCATGAACCTAGATCTTTGTATAAAAATCACTCTTGATGTTATCCGGTTCCATCAAGTCGTGGCCGACTTCTCAGATTTCTCCAAACATCCCTATCCTGCACTCCTTCCCAAAGCTCTGGCAGAGAAAGCTTGGTTGTAGCGATTACCCCATCCATCCAGCACGTACAAGGTCTGCCTCCTCGACTTCACTCAACGAGACCCTGCATTCTTGACTTCACCACTTTCATTTTCTGGACCCATGATCTGTCCAAGGTAAGACATTGTCTGTTTTATCATCAGCACTTCTAATGCACATGGTGGTCTCATTTCTTCAAGCACTAGTTTGTTCTTGCTGCAGTGCATGGAATTTTTAACATTCGCTTCCAACACCACATTTAAAAACTGTCAACCTTCCTTTCTTTCTTTCTTTTTCACTGTCAAAGACTCACATCCGTACATTGCAATTGGAGATACCAGTTAATTAATCAGCCTCCTCTTTGTTTGTATCATCACATCCTTGTCTTTCCAGATCATTGTCAATCCTGACATTGATATTCCCCCTAACGGAAACCATCTTGTAATTTCTCTTCTACATTCTCTGCTCACTTCCATCTTAGAACCCAGGAAGATGAAACTTTCCACGATGTCTACGAGATCGTCTCCCAATCTGAACATGTTGATCTTCTCAAATGACTCCATTTGAGTCTTGTTTTTAGATTTAAATAAAGACAAGCTTTTTCTGCAGCAGTTTCAAGTCCTCTTTACTTTCTGCTAACACAGTGACATCATCAGCCTACCTTAAATTGTTGATAAATCGTTCTCCATCCTGAGGCCATCCTTTATGTCATCAGAGTTTGATTTCCTCAAGATGGACTCACTATACAGTACGGATTGAATAAGTAAGGGCACTCGGGAGAGCGCATACCTTCACCACACAATGCCTCATCCACGAGAACATATCGGGTCCAATACATTTTTGAAATATCATGATATATATCGTTTTTGGCCCTATCTCTCAATGGTGCAGAACCGGATTTGGATCTTAACAAAAATCGAACCAATTTGTCGTGGTCAAAAATCCCAATATGTCCACCAAGTTTCATCCGGATCTGTCCACAACTTTTTGAAATATCGTGCTATATGTCATTTTTGTCCCCATCACTCAGTGATGAAGAATCACTTTAAAAATTCTCTTACCCAGATCCTGATCTTCACCAAAATCTAATCAATTCTTCCTTGTCACACACCCAAACTCACAACCCGCTCACCAAGTTTCATCCCAATCCGTCCACAACTTTTTGAGACAGAGAGGGGTGAAAACATAACCTCCTTCACCTTCGGTGGCAGAGGTAACAAGTAAGGGGAGAAAATGCACCCCTGTCTAACTCCTTTTACAATTCCAAACCATTCCATCTCTCCATAGTCTGTTCTTACTGTAGCTTCTTGTTTAGTGTACAGGTTTCTTCTCAGACATATCAGGTGCTCCGACGTCCCCATTTCTCACAGCTTTATCCACATTAATTAATGATCAACACAATCAAAGGTTTTACTACATGTATATCCATCCAGAAATTTATGTGCTGGGAGCAATTACAAACAGAAAGTTTGTGCTGTTTTATATTTATATATATAATCTCCGTTGTCTATTATATATATATATATATATATATATATATATATATATATATATATATATATATATATATATATATATATATATATATATATATATATATATATATATATATATTGCAAAATCAAGGCAATGGTTCAGTTATTTTAATGTTCTCTGGCATCCCCTTTCTTTGCCAATGTTATGTAGACTGAGTGATTCCACCTTTTAGGTCATACAATCCTGCTTCAGATCTGCGTGCAGATACCTGTTGAAATTTTGATTGCCTCATCCCCAACTACGTTATTTCATCGGTACCTCGTGCTTTTCCATTCGCCAGCTCTTCAAGGCTCTCCGTACCTTGAAGGCTCTTCGTATCTATCACTATCGGTTCCTGCTCATATTCTTTCTTCGAAGGTTCCCATCATATTGCTATCTCAGTTGTATACAGTTTCCCGAAGTCTTACCATATTTCTTTCATCTGTATTTCTTCTGTCAGATCTTTTCCTGTTCTACTCTTAAGGACCCCAATCCAAGACCTAAACCCTCCTGTGATCTCTTTGATCTTTTTCATATCTTGTTCTTCCCACTCTGTTGTCACTTTCTATCTTTATGTATAACTCTGAAATATTCCTTTGCCATTCCTCAGTTATCGTTGAAAGATCGCATTGAGCCGCCTCATGTCTTCTCTTGATGCACCTTTGGTTTTCAACTCTTTTCTTCTGTCTGTAATATTTCTTGCCTCTTCTGACAGCCATTTGGCCTTCTTCTTTCTGCTTGCTTTTGGGATGGTGTTTTAGGGTTCTTCTTTTACAATATCTTCAACCTCTTGGCATAATTTGTCTGCCACTATGTCAACCCCAAGCTCTGCAAAACGTTTTAAATTTTTTTAAAATCTTTATTGCATATTGTATACGATAGATGTTTTCAAGGTCATATTTTGTTGAGGTGTTTTGTTTTTGTTTTTTTCACCGTTCTCAGTTTGACTCGTCGCTTTGCCACGATGAGTTAATGATCTGTTCCACAGTCTGCACCTGACAGTGTGTTGGCAGACTACACAGCATTTCATTTTCTATTGATTAGAATGTCATCATTCTGATTCCTATGTTGCCCACAAGGTGAAGTCTATGGGTACAGTCTACACCTGAGTTGTTTGAACCACGTGCTTGCAACTATGAACTCATTCTCCACAAAAAACCTCCAGCATTCGCTCCTCTGGCTCATTTTGGATACCAAGTCCATGCTTTCCTGCAATCCCTGGTGCTCCTGCTTCTCCATAATCTGCATTCCAGTCTCCCATTATAATTAATACATCTTATTTAGACACCTGTTCTACCAGTTACTGCAAGTTTCCAGAAAACTACTACACATTTTCTTCATCTGTTGCAGAAGTTGGAAGATATATATATATATATATATATATATATATATATATATATATATATATATATATATATATATATATATATATATATATATATATATATATATATATATATATATATATATATGATGGTGGTGTTCACTGGATGTCCTTTTAACCTCACTGACACTAACCTATCATTAACTGGGTTGTATCCCCAGTGCTGACCTTGCCATCTCCTAATTGCAACTCACAGCCACTCCATTTCCTTTACACGTTTCCTAACCAGAAAAGAACAGTTTGTAATTGTCAAATTGAAACTGCCCAAACTAGTTCATCTAAGTTCACTTACCCCAAATTTTCAGTTCTTGTCCTCTCCATCTCACTCTTTATTAACCTCCACCATCGAAGATGGACAGAGGTTACTGTTTTCACCCCTGTTTGTTTGTTTGTGAACAGTATTACGGAAAAACTCCTCGACGGATTTCGACGAAACTTGGTGGGGGGATTAGGTATGGTCCAAGGATCATGCCATTAGATATTGGACTTGGTCCAAAGTCCAATATGTCCGCTCTGGCGGCCATTTTGAAAAAATATTTGAATTTTTGTTTTTGCATTTCTACATGTTTTAAGTGATTTCCATCCCCCCCCCCAAAAAAAAAATTGTTAGAGAAAAAAAAACAAAATTTTGCAACTTTTTTTTCAACAAAATTTCGATTTTTTTTTTTTATTGCATTTCTACATGTTATAAGTGATTTCCAACAAAAAAACATGCCAAAATTATAATTGCGGTTGACTTTGGAACTTCAGGTGGATATACCCGCGTAAAATCAATTTCTGTCTCAAGGAATCTAGTTCTGACGAATGAATTGAGTATGTAAAAGTTAAAAGTAAAAGGGAAAGTTGCAAACTATAACTCTGTGAGTACTGTTGACGTCAAATTGAATGAATAGGACATCAGGTTCACTTGAGTGACCTAGCAGTATTGGCGGCAGAGGTTTTGCACTCTACCGAGTGCTCCCCCTCTAGTTGCATCTAACTTTCCATGATTCATTGAACTTACATTCCATGTTCCAATTTTGTGAAGGTTTGAGAATCTCATAGTTTGACTTTCAGTTCTGGCGACCTCAGTGACTGGATTTCCTTGGAGGTTTGATTGAATCCCGTCAGAACGGCCAGTCCTACTCATCAAAACGCTTTGCTCTTCCCCAGTAGACATTTGGGTGCTTTCAAACCTGGAGGGGCTCATCATCTGACACCATAGCTTTATCTCTTAGATTTCTGTTCATGATTGTTTTCTTGGAATGTACGGAATTGGTTTGCCATTACTTTTTCCGGACAGTGTCTATACTAGTTAAATGATCTGCGTCATTGTTCTCCATGAGAGAATCCTCTGCCTCGCATCAAATCTTTGCAGCCATTACTGGCAACATGTGTCACCTGCCTACATGGCCATCAGCTACCTGCTCATATGGCTTCATGTAACCTTGATTGGGAGGCTAAATGGGGCAATACACCTGGCCCAATGGTGGCCCACAGGTTAACAGTTGCAATGGCCACCTCCTTTAACAAGGATTCCTGCCTTTATCCCATTAAACCCTTAGCCTTTGGTTTCAAAACCTGAACCACAAGGCAGTGGCAGATTTGCATTCTCCGAGATGAACTGCCTACCAAGGCTAATGAGTCACATCTGTCCCAAGCAACTGGGTTTAAGGGTCCAGCGATTTGCCTTTCACCTCTCCACCCATGGGTGAAAACAACCCCGCAACGACAAGGCTGGTGCAAGGCTGGAGTGTCAGGAGCTGTTTGCGATGCTGAGACATTTGAGTATTTTATAGACATTGAGAGTTTATCCTCAATGTCACCCTGGCACAACAGCTCTTGATGTATCAGTGCCTTGTTGACTACATGTCATGCCAAGTATTCGTTGGCTCAAGTCCCTTCTCATGCACAAACTGACTTGGGTTTGTGCATTCCCTGCTGATATGTCGGTGCATAATGCAAACATTTGTCATGCAAGCCTCAGTCTTGACATGACTTCCTCAAGAAAATAGCATTGGAACCCACAATTACCTGCATTGTTTCAATGCTGATGACGTGTGATGCATCATACATGCATGCTTTGGCGATACAAGACATCAAACTGGGTTTACCCCTCATGATTCCTCAACACAAGCTACTATTCCCACATGGTGTAAACAGTGCATGTAAAACGGCGATGAAAATAACACATTTGGAGTTCCCCAGTTTACCAAAAGTTTTATGAAGTTTTATTTCCTTAATGTGGAACTTTTTCTCTTCTAATCATTTTCTATTCATGAAAAGTGGGATGGCAATTCCATTGACAATTTGTCTTCTGCTATCATGGCTTACTGCAACAAGACACATGGGAACTTTTTTTCAAAGAACTACTATTTCTCAACGTGGGAGAACAATACCTGAGAGTTCTGCAATTTGTCCAAAATGCTTGGTGATCTACAGGTAATGGCAGAACTAGCAAAGGTCTACAATATGTCAATGGAAAAAAGTGAAAACGTCATTTTGAATGAGTGAAGTCAACGTGTCATTACAATGAAATTGATGAATATGCATCTCCTATAGAATCAGACATAAAACAGGTCTTTTCATATATGGCTTCCTCATCACACACCAACATAGCAAATACCGGTAACTGTGCACTTGTTGGGAATTGACTCACCCTTTTGTCATCCGTCACAATATAATACCGCCCGTGCTTCTTGGAGAGGTGTGGAGCGAGGATGTCGAAGTGTTGCCGAAACTGTGTGAAGGTCATACGATCTGGGAAACCTGGAGATGTAACAAGGAAGATTGCACAACCCACAATGACATACTTTGATAATGCAGATTCCTATTCCTGGAACAAATTATTCCAGCGAAGAGTGACGTGTCAGAGAGACAATACAAGGTTCCAACTCTAACAAATGACATGCAGAAAATAACAATTTTATTTGGCAAGATTGAAGGCCACACTATCTGCTTCTCGGATGTGAGGTTTGGATCTCGATGTGAGATGTGAGGTTTGGAGCAGCTATTCTCCTGATGCAGTGCCCCCTGTAGATTATAACAGGAATTTGTTCAGTCCATCCATCCATTCCATTGGGACCGTACTCTGTGCAGAGCATTGGTGCTGCCGAAGCAGTCTCCTTGGCAATTAGACACAATCCTGGACGGGTCGCCACTCCAACACAGGATACCAGCAAGCTTGCACTCATTTTGCCGACCTCAGAAGGATGACAGACAGAGTCAACCCCACCTGGTGTTAATTCAACAGTGAGTGGGATTTGAAGTCAGGATCCTAAGATCCCAAGCCCACCACCCTAACCATTAAGCCAATAACAGGCATAATTTGTTCAGTGTGCCAGTGATAACTCGCCTGCTGTTTTTGAATGACACTGTGGGATCTTTATCATCGGCCAACTCATGCTGGTAAATGGGACACCCAGTTTAATGCCCATCTGAGGGACGGCACACACACATTGATGAATTGCCATGTGAGAAACCAGGATGACAATTTATAGCTGGCCCGAGATTTGGACCCGTGAGGCCAGACAGACCGTTCCTGAGCTGATCCAGTTATTCACTCAAATGTAAAGAACTGTCAAAATAACATTGCTTGAAAAACTTCACAACCCTTTGGGTATGCTGGAATATATTTGCCTTCTAGTCAAAATATTCTTCAGTGCAATATAATTACTCACCCGTTAACACACTCCAGACTCGGCCCAAAAGCCTGTCGAAGTCCAAATTCCTCATTATATGTTGCTTGCACATTCCTCGGGCTAGCTATCCAGCATAACTACAACTCACTCATATTGCAAACATGCAGGTAAAGATTCTGGGGAAAAATTTAAGACAAGGATGGATATAATGCATTACATCATCAATTATCATTCAAAAGACTGCAGGACCCAGGTCAGGTCAGGTATGGGAGCATGCGCTAGAGCAGCGCGTCACTGTGTCCACTTTCCGCCGGTACTCCAGGGGCCTCTGTCTGGCCATCCCCCAGGCAGATGCCAGGCCCACCCCCATCTCCTTGAGATGCCGATCAACCTGATGCAACCAAGAGGCACGTGGTCAGCCCATTGGCCTCCTTCACTCACGAGGCTCCCTCGCTGAGAGAATCTGGTGAGCAGGATCAGCGTCAGGAAAACGAGCCACATGCCCATACAGCCGCAGCTGACGCTCACGGACTATGCAGGTACCAAATCTCATCCGAGTCTCTCTCAGCAACAGCTCGTTGGACACAAAGTTCGACCAGCGATAGCCAAGGATTCTCCGAAGAGACCTGGTACCAAAGGAATTAAGTCTGCATCTCAGATCCCTGGTCACAGTCCAAGTCTCACATCCATAGAGCAAGACTGGAAGCACCAAGGACCTGAAGACTCGGACTTTCGTCCCCCCGCACAGGTACAGGCAGCACCACACCATATGATCCAGTGAATCCATGACTCCCCAGGCCCGACCAAGACATCTATTGACCTCTGACTCACAGCCAGCAGAGACATGAATATCACTGCCAAGGTAAGTGAATCTCTCCACGACGTCAACATCCTCACCAGAAACAGGTACAGACAGGACAGCAGCATCCAAGATGTCAATGAAAGCCTGAATCTTAGTTTTGACCCAGGAAATCCGTAATCCCAGCAGTTCCGACCCAGGGCAACAAAATTAAGACTGTAAGAGTGTGTTGAGCAGCTGGAGAAACATCTGATATCTTCCAGATTAGAAAAACTCACACAAGCATGTGGAGCACTTCCAGCCAATAAGGCAAAAAGCAAGACAGAAAATCCTCTCCCAATTTGAATAACTCTTCGACGGAATTTCATATCTCTGTCTCCATTATCTTTCATTTTTACCTCCTTTAGGTAGCTGGTTTGCATAAAGACACCAAACCCTAGCTGGGTACCCATGGGAGAGTCATGTTCAATTCACTAAACTGTTTCACGGACCTCCACTACATGATGAGTGATGTAGTGCAATCTATAGTGGCTTCAGGTTTCGTGAATATTCTGTTTTCCATACTAGTGAGCCACTAGTTTGGTGGGCCAACCGCTCGTGGTGCTTGTGTCAAACGAGTAATGGACTCGGTCCATGGAGGTAATGTCCTGAACAGTCGTGTAATGCCAAACTTTGCGGTATCGGCGCCCTGCAAAAATGTCAGACATAATGTCATCGCCAGATAAGTTCATGAGCTAGGACCTGAAATTTTATTTGTTGCTACCACTCTGAGGGGCTAAACATAATAATGTTTTTTTCCGAGCACATTATATCTGTAGGTCATAAAAACATATGATGGACAAGTCAGAATTGTTGCTTCATGTCCAAATGTGGGTCAATTCAAGATGGCGTCCAAAACAACTGAAATCAAAGAAAGGTCTTTGTTGCCGAATGACACGTCTTAAATTCTTACTGATCGGTTTGAAAAAAATGATACAGATATTGGATGGATGTATAATAGTGGAATATCACAATAGTTATATTTTGAGGTTACATGACCCAATGCAAGATGGTGGCCATAAATTGGTCAACTCCAGTTATCAAAATATTGGTCACCATCTCGAACTGTTTTTCCCAGTTATTTCTGTAGAATTAGATGAACAACACTGTAGTGAGACAGATAACAATCCGAGATGGTAGTTGAATGGCAGACGGTTTTAAAATCTGAGCAAGCAGCAGCCACATAAAGGGAGAACGGAGGAGTGGGAGTGGGTCCAGTAGTAATATGAGACAACCTTCAAGTTATATGGAATTTGTCTCCCAGTGAAAGTCATACAATGAGCCTTTTGCAAGGCATTTGCTCAATCATATGCATGTATATGTACTTAGCATTCTGGTGGATCTTTGGAATTACAAAGCATGTGAAGATGAAAGGCCCATCCATATAATTAAAACTACAATTTCACAACTCTGTGAATAGAGTGAACAGATAATGCAGTTTCTGTATTTGGTTTCTAAACTGATATCTATGTCATTGTGTATTCGTCTGCAATACCCTTTGCAAACCCGACACAGTTCTTACCACAGTTTTCTTCGAGACAGTTATTTCATCACACATACACATATCATTTTGATTTTTCTCTTCAAGGTGATTGTTCTTAATGTTTGGCAAATTTCAATCCAGGGTCAGAGTGTCAGGTCAGGTCAGGTCAGGTCAGGTATGGGAGCATATGCCAGAACAGCGCGTCGCTGCGTCCACTTTCCGCCGGTACTCCAGGGGCCTCCGTCTGGCCATCCCCCAGGCAGATGCCAGGCCCATCCCCATCTCCTTGAGATGATGGTCAACCTGCTGCAACCATGAGGCACGTGGTCAGCCCACTGGCCTGCTCCACTCATGAGACTCCCTCGCTGAGAGAATCTGGTGAGCAGGATCAGCGTCAGGAAAACGAGCCACATGTCCATACAGCCGCAGCTGACGCTCACGGACTATGCAGGTAACAAATCTCATCCGAGTCTCTCTCAGCAACCGCTCGTTGGACACAAAATCCGACCAGCGATAGCCAAGGATTCTCCAAAGAGACCTGGTACCAAAGGAATTAAGTCTCCGTCTCAGATCCTTGGTCAAAGTCCAAGTCTCGCACCCATAGAGCAAGACTGGAAGTACCAAGGACCTGAAGACTCGGACTTTCGTCCTCCCGCACAGGTACCGGCAGCGCCACACCCCATGATCCAGTGAATCCATGACTTCCCAGGCCCGACCCAGACGTCTATTGACCTCCGGCTCACAACCTGCGGAGACATGAATATCACTGCCAAGGTAAGTGAATCTATCCACGACCTCAACATCCTCACCACAAACAGACACAGACAGGACAGCAGCATCCAAGATGTCACCGAAAGCCTGGATCTTAGTTTTGACCCAAGAAATCCGTAATCCCAACGGCTCCGACTCCTCATTCAGCACCTCGAGGGCCCCCAAGAGGATGTCTAAAGTCTCCGCAAAGATGACTGCATCATCTGCAAAATCAAGGTCCGAGATCTTGACATTGCCAAACGATGCACCGCAACTTGATCTCTCCAACATCCTCCCAAAAATCCAGTCCATACAAGTGCTGAAAAGTGTGGGGGCAAGTACACATCCCTGACGAACTCCAGTAACAACTGGAAATAAGTCAGAGATGGTACCACCACACTTCACAGCACTCTCAGTACCAGAGTAGAGTTCAGACATCAGATCGATCAGTTTCGGTGGCACCCCACGAAGACCAAGAATCCTCCAGAGGACATCCCGATTCACTGAATCGAACGCTTTACAGAGATCAACATAGGCTGCAAGCAGCCCCTGCCGAAACTCTCGTCTGCGTTCGGTGAGGACACGAAGTGCAAGGATACGGTCAATCGTTGACCTCTTTGGTGTAAAGCCTGACTGCTCTGGACGCTGGTGCTCAAGCAGATGGTGGCGAACCCATTCAAGAATTATCCGAGCAAAGACCTTGCCCGGCACTGAGAGCAGCGTCACCCCTCGGTAGTTGTTGCAGTCTTGGCGATCACCCTTCCCTTTCCAGAGAGGGACAACAAGGCCCCTCTTCCAGTCAGTTGGGATGATGCCTGTGTTCCAGGCAGAGCACAAAACTGCATGCAACGACACGAGTGCAGCATTTCCACCAGCCTTGAGAAGTTCAGCATGGATGCCACAGATCCCTGGAGCTTTGCCCCGTTTCAACTGGTTCACCGCAGCCCGTGTTTCCACAAGCGATGGTGGACCACAGTTGATTCGAGGGTCAGCAGCAGGGATTGTAACACCCTTGACATCCAACTCGACAGCTGGGGGATCAGCCTGGTACAACGGCTCAAAGTAACCGGCCCAGCGGGCCTTCACTTCAGACTCCTCTGTCAAGAGCCTACCACTCTCTGCTCGAACTGCAGTGCTCCGAGGGATGGGCTTGGATGAACGTAATGCGCGAATTCCCCTGTAAGCGGGACGAGAATCACCTGTCCACAGGTGATGCTCTACCCCCTCACAGATTCCTCGCACATAGGCCTCCTTGTCCACCCTCAGTGCACGTACAGTTTTACGCCTCAGCTCCCTGAACAGCTCAGCTCTGCCATTCAGCCTGGCCCTGCGACTCTGGTCAATGGTATCCAGTGTCCCTTGAGAGACAAAATTCTTCTTTGCCCTGCGGTGAACTCCAAGGCATCCACCGGCAACATCAAGGACGGTGGTCTTGAAGGTGCTCCACAACTCTTCAGGACCCCCCAAAGCACCCAGGCCCCCCAAGTGTCCACTCAGCCTATTCGCAAACTCCTCAGCTACTCTCTCATCCCTGAGCTTGGCAACATCCAGCCTAGGCTGGGATGGTACCATTCTCCAGGATTTAAGGTGCAGCTTTAGAGTTGCTACAACAAGCCTGTGGTCAGTATTGAGGAACTGAGCACTCCGGTAGACCCTGCAGATCTGGATCATCCTCCTACGACCGTCAATGAGGACATGGTCAATCTCCTTTGCCACACCGCCAGCGTTGGAATACCAAATCCAGCGATGAGCTTGTGGGCGCTGAAACCATGAACCAGCCACCCTAAGTCCATGACTTCTTGCAAAGTCAAGGAACTTAGTGCTATTCTGGTTCATAGTTCCTGACCCATGGGGACCAACACACACCTCATAACCATCCCTATCAGTTCCAGTCGATGCATTGAAATCCCCCAAGACTAGAAGTGTATCTCGTCTGGGGCACTGATCAACCACAGACTCCAGTGTGGCATAGAATGTGTCCTTCACGGTGAGATCACTCGCCTCAGTCGGAGCATAAATAGAGACCAGGGAAATGACACCTAAGGAGTGACGAATCCTTAATCTCATAATACGCTCGTTGACCGGTGTTACCTCAATTATCATTGGGGTCAGCTTATTGGACACAGTTAGAGTGTGTTAAGCAGATTTATATATCCTAACACCAACAGCATGTACATATATGCAATCTTGGCCAAGAGACTGAACTCTGGATGTGGGAGTCTTTTCGGCATCACATGACAGAAAATAATTCAGGAAGATTGTGAGTGAGGATGGCAGAAGCATGTTGTCATTGTCAAGCTCATCAGGATGTGGTGGCCATTTATGGTCAGCCTGTGTTTGCGATGCCTTAATGTCCTCGCTGAAGTAGAGAGCAGTCATTCGTACAAGCTGTGCACGATCAGTGCCACTCTGTTTGTAAGTCTGCAACTCCCGCTTGACTCAAATGTGCTCTACAGCCAGTTGCATCAAGAACAGCTTGTAAGGCACAACAAGAAGTTTAGGAAGTTCATTTTTTAATATCTTCAGGCTGTCTTTGAAGTCCCCTTCCAGTTTGACGAATATAGTTATTGGATTGTCTTCTCACTTCCACAATCCCAAGAGAGGCCATATAGAGGGTGTTTCAAAAAAAGTGGACGATTTGAGCAGCCTGATATTCTGTTGTTTCTAATGCTATACCCTTCTCTCTTGCAAGTTATGGTGGTGGTGGTATGTCATTTCTAACAAGTAGTCAGTAAGACTATACATCAACTATAGTGTTAACAGTCAAACAATAAGTGAAAATTGTGACTTTGTGGTTTGAGACAAAATCCTACGTGCAGGTGCGCTGACGATACTATGAGTATTATAATGTTCACACCCGAAATGGACCTTCCAATGGGAGCATTCAGCGGTTGTGGAGCATTTCCAAGCACATGGAAATGAAAAATTTCAAAATTAGGGCAACAGTGGCTGCCCACCAAGTGTTACCAAGGACCAAGGGAACATTAATCTTGTGAGAAATTCTGCTATCAAAAATCTGAAGAAATCATACTGTCGGCACTCCTGAGAACTGGCAATCTCATCCTCATCTGTGTGGCACATTCTCACTTCTGAACTCAAGCTCTACCCCCACATTATATCTGTAAGGCATAAAGTAACTGTGAATGACATGGTAAGCCAAGTAACAATGTGTGATTGGTTCAGTGACTGAATGGAAAGGTACCCAAATTGGATCAACTCCTTATGGTTCAGTGATGAAGCGCACTTCCACTTGAATGGGGCTATCAACAATCACAACAGCATCTTCTGGGGTGCTGAGTCCCCAGAGATGTCTCTCAAGGGCCCCAAGCCCACTTGCTTCTGTACATTGAATGCCAGATAGGGTATGCTAAGACTGTATTGGTTTGAGTACGCCAATGGGAAGATGGTGACAGTCAACGGCGAGTGGTACCGCAAAGTCTTATGCCGATTCCATGCTGATCTCGTTCAACTACCGTCTCCAAACCAACTCAGACTTGCATGGTTCATGCAGCATGATGCCCCACCACACATCTCAGGTGAAACTATCGACTTGCTCCACCACCTGCTTGGAAGTTGTGTCATCAGCCTGGGCACAACACATGAGTGGGCACCCCACAGCATGGATTTGAATCCATTTGATTTTTTATTTTGGGGTTCTGCCAAATGTCAAGTTTACACCAACAACCCTCAAACCCTCGCTGTCCTGAAGCAGGAGGTGGAAGACTACCATCAGGCTACCACTCAGAATGGTCAAGAGCTGATTGTGTTTCAAACTTGAAAGAACAATGTTACCTGACATAATTGGAGACCATTGTGGGTCATTCTCCCGTTTACCTGAGTAATCTGACAAATTTTATGTCGATCACTTAAAACGTAACAACCATCAATCTGCTTATTAGGCTTTCTATGATAGTTGTCGCCCTTTCAACGCCATCTTTGATATTGACATCAGACCAAGATAGAAAACAAACATAAATGTTCCATGAGTAAAAACAAACCACTGTGCCAAGTCTGAAAAGTTTCCGTGGAAAATTGTAGCCAAAAGTTCGATCGCAAGCACTTACCAGGAATTTTTGCACTTCCTGGCTACCATCTTTGATTGACCAACTTTCAAACACTAAGCGACAGCTCCAACAAGTCCAGCATGTTTTTTTTGTGTTCCACACATATACAGCGCCTTCAGAAAGTATTCACACCCATTGACTTTTTTCACATTTTGTTGTGTTACAGTCTGAAATTAAAATGGATGAAATATAAAATTTTTGTCACTGATCCACACAAAATACCCCATAATGACAAAGTGAAAACATGTTTTAAGACATTTTAATAAATTCATTAAAAACAAACAGCTGAAATGGCTTGCGCCCATAAGTATTCAACCCCCCTGAGACAATATTTTGTAGAAGCGCCTCTGGCAGCGATTATAGATTCAAGTCTTCATGGGTATGTCTGTGTCAGCTTTGCACATCTGGATTTGGGGATTTTCTCACATTCTTCGTTGCAGATTTGCTCAAGCTCTGTCAAGTTGGATGGGGAGCATCGGTGAACAGCAATCTTCAAGTCTTTCCACAGATTCTCAATGGGATTAAAGTCTGGGCTTTGACTTGGCCACTCAAGGACTTCACAGTCTTGTTCTGTCTGAAGCCACTCCAGTGTTGCTTTGGCTGTATGCTTGGGGTCATTGTCCTGTTGGAACGTAAATCTTGACTGCAGTCAAAGGTCTTTTGCACTCTGAAGCAGGTTCACCTCAAGAATTTACCTGCATTTGGCTCCTTTCATTTTTCCCTCTATCCTTACAAGTCTCCCAGCCCCTGCTGCTGAAAAGCATCCCCATAGCATGATGCTGCCACCACCATGCTTCACTGTATGGATGGTGTTAGATGGGTGATGAGCTGTGCTTGGTTTCTGCCAGACATAGCGCTTTGCATTTAGTCCAAAGAGTTCAATTTTCATCAGATCACAGAATCTTTTGCCTCATGCCCTCAGTCTTTGATGTCCATTTTTACAAACTTCAAGTGTGCTGTCACGTGCCTTTTTCTCAGGAGTGTCTTCTGTCTCGCCACTCTCCCATAAAGCCAAGATTTGTGAAGCGCTGAAGATACTGTTGTCCTTCCGGTAGGTTCTCCCATCTCAGCCAAGGAATTATTTAGTTCTGTCAGATGGTCATTGGGTTTTTGGTCACCTCCCTGACCAAGGTCCTTCTTGCCCAGTTCCTCAGTCTGGTCAGACAGCCAGCTCAAGGAAGAGTTTAGGTAGTTTCCATATTCTTTCCATTTCCTAATGATGGAGCTTACTGTGCTCTTGGGAACTTTCAGCCCTCTAGAAATTGTTTTATACCCTTCCCCAGATGTATGCTTCCTCACAATCCTATTTCGGAAATCTATAGACAATTCCTTGGACTTAATGGTGGAGTTTCTGCTCCAAAATGTGAGAAAAGTTAAAGGGTGTGAATACTTTCTGAAGGCACAGTAGTGTAACGAAAAAAAATACAAACTACATTTGGCCCCTTGAGATGACAGCAGTAAGTGCTCTAGCTCATGAATTATTACCGTCACATCAAGTTTTAACATGACACTCATCATTTGAGTCCCCAAAATGAGTGATTAATGAAATACACACATTTTACCATCATAAACA
Source organism: Eptatretus burgeri (assembly GCF_056783735.1). NCBI lineage: Eukaryota > Metazoa > Chordata > Myxini > Myxiniformes > Myxinidae > Eptatretus > Eptatretus burgeri. The sequence goes on along the minus strand of NC_140976.1, from coordinate 31,014,854 downwards.
AAAGATTAACACTCACTGAATTAATCTCACAATTCAGAATCCCCTTTTAAGAAAAAGTCAGATAAGTTGGTCAGAAAGTCAGATCTCTATCCACCATTTTTTGACAAAACTATGTATTATATGTAATAAAGAGGTCTTTTGTGTAGTACCATGTGGTAAGGGCTGACACGATGGCCTAGACTCAGAGGTATGCACACTCGGCTCTTAGCTCTGTAGCCTGGGTTTGAATCCCGACCCAGGTATAAACTATCATCGTGGTGTTTCACAGGCAGGGTGATTCGTCAATGTGCTTTGGATGGACGTTAAACTGGGATCCCATCTGTCGGCGTTATTTCTTCAGTTGTCTTTCACATTAGTTGGTGTCGTTCTTGGAGTTGACGAAAGAAGGTAAAGTTTTGAGGCCGGATAAACATCCGAGAGTATTGAAGGAGATGACAGAGCAGATGGGCATGATGTTAACCTGTGTAACGTCATGCTTATCTACTCTGCCAACATGAGTCCGTGTCATTGATGTAGTACAGGCCTACATTTGCTCATACAACATGATAGCCATTTTTCAGAAAAACAGCCACATCGCTTAACCACCACCCAGACTTCAACTTCTTGTCGGCATCCAAACTTTTCCATGCCTTCACGTCTTCCAGGGGTGTAAATACTTTTCGTAAACACAAGATAATTCACTAAAACTGGATATAAAATGGTTGGAAAGTTTGTCTCGCTTCTGGACCTTGCTGTCTTGGGCAATTCAAAAGGATCCTGCGTTGCCTGTAAACTGTAGTTTGTATAATATTGCTTCCCAGACAAAGTATCCAACGTATTGACATATCCAAGCCTTGGGACAAGCTTTGGCCCTGATTATTTAGCCATGAAATCACATAAGCCACAATAACTCAACCAATCGTAAAGATGGGTGCTTTTTGTTTTGACTTGTTACCCTTGCCGAAGAAGAGGGTATTGCATTTGGGTGCATTTGTTTGCTTGTTTGCCTGCACAGAACTTTCGTGTTTTTCTCCACAACTGCTTGTCGGATCGAGCCAAACTTTTCAACATTGGTGTGACTACTAATTTGTGGTGTTTTAATGATAATTATGATGCCATAGGTCACATGGTGTGGCAGCTATTTTGGAAAAATGGAAAACTTTGGACCTCTGTATCTGTATCTCTGAAACCACACCAAAGAAAAAAACTTGAAACTGGGCACATAGCAAGTACTCCTCAGGAGAATGAGTGTGCCTTCGTTATGATGTCATAATTGCATATGTAGAACGCTACATCCAATCAGGATGAAAAATTTCGAGGGTAATCGAAGGATAAAATGATCCACATAAACATTTTTGATGATATTATTGGTCACGTGATTCGGCAGCCATATTGTTTTTAAATAAAAACATTCACAAATGTTCTCTGAAATGGTGAACCAGTCATCACTGCCAGCAGTTATAAAGTGGCAATTCTAATTATGACTCTTATTATGTAATACACAAGTACACAAACAACACACAACACACCACACAAAACAATTCCTGGCGAGGGTCTGCAATCTCTGATTGCTCTTTTTCTTATTACCCTCGCCAAAGGAGAGGGTATTGCATTTGGGTCCATTTGTTTGTTTGTCTGCACAGAACTTTCGTGTTTTTCTCTGCAACTGCTCGTCAGATTGAGACTAAATTTTCAACTTCAATGCGACTACTCATGCAGAGTTTTAATGATAATGATGACGTCATAGGTCACTGGGTGTGACAGCCATTTTGGAAAAACGGGAAAAAAAATTTTGACCTCTGTATCTCTGAAACCACACCAAGGAAAAAATTGAAACTTGGCAGATAGCAAGTACTCCTCCTGGGGAATGAGTGTGATTTTTATGACATCATAGGTCCCTTCGTTATGATGTCATAATTGCATATGTAGACCGCTACATCCAATCAGTACGAAAATTTTTGAGGGTCATCGAAGGATAAAATGGTCCACAAATTTTTTTGATGATGTCATCGGTCACGTGATTTGGTAGTCATCTTGTTTGTTTTTTTTTACATTCAAAAATCTTCTCTGAAATGGTTGAACCAGTCATCACTGCCAGCATTTATAAATTGGCAGTTCTAATTATGTCTCTTATTGATTATGTAACACACCAGCACACAAATGCCACACAAAATACAGCACACAAAACTACACAAACACCACATTACAGACCACACAAAACAAGTCCTGACGAGAGTCAGCAATCTCTGATTGCTCTCTTTTTCTTGTTTTTTAAAAGTGTTGTGGAGCTAAGCTCCGCTTCGGATGGATTGAGTTGCCGGAACACTGCTCCAATGCACTTCGGCAGCACTACACCACTGGTCCTGAACCTCGGAAACAATATGTAGTCAATATCAACAAGGTCTTTGACACATTTTGTCACTCCTGCTTGACTTGCGAAACTCATAAAAAAGAAAATTCAGGGTCTTCTCCATCTGTTGCTCCAGCATGCAAAATAAATCGAGGAAGGAGGTTTAGTAGCAAATTTTAATTTTCTAATATCATTATAACAAGAGAATGCACAGTTTCATTTTCTATTTGCGATTTATGAAGCGTCCTAACATTAAGCACAAGCCATTAGGACAAGCAAATTATCAATAGGAGCTCCAAATGGCTGCAGGCTCCGGTAGATGTCTCTCCCGAATAGAGCCAAGACCACAGATTGTCGAATTTTAAAGCACGTATTACAATGTATGATTCATAACTCAGCAGTGGAGATCATCAACACACTCAGCCATTTAGCGCTCCACTACAAAAATCAAGCTCAGTGGGGAAATTGTAAACCCATGTTGAAGTTGGTTTAATATGGCGATATTCATAAAATACACCCAAATTTACAAGCCTATTTTAACATATAATCAACATGATTCACTGGAGTGATTTCTATTTCGAAAACGGAAGTTTATAACTGCCATGTTGCTGTTTCAAAACTTTGGATCATTTACTCCCAAAAATATGGATCCAGACAGGATTCAGAAGGAGTATTCAGGATTTTGTGGTGGAGGGGAGAGAGGGCGGCGCAACAGGCCTGATATCAGTCATGCATTTAAACAAAACAAAAAAAGGATATGTTGAAAATCAGAATCAGAGTGGGCAGCTCAATTCGGGAGTAGGTCCATCAAGCTATCACTTGTCAGCTGTGTATCATGAAACATGAAATCTCATGAGTTGTCAAAAGCACAAGATCAAATGAGATTTTGAAATTAAAAAAGGAGCCGTCTCCAAATGGCATGCAACACTCGTGTGACGGGTAAGAAGTCCCTTGGTACCTCTGTGCCCAAGTGTGACAGGGGTACTCATGCAAAGGAAATTTGTGAGATTAACATCACAGGTAGAGGGACTCGGTTGGTACTGCCTTTTATAGGGCTTTTGGTATCCATGCCAGGTTTCCCTGAGGCATTTAAGAGTCAACCCAAAAGTGTAAATTGGCTCCATGTGTGAACGATATGATACACAACACTGATTATCCCTGTCTGAAGATTATTAGCAAGCCAGGTGGGTTTTCAATAATAATCTAAAAGCAACATGTCCATTCTCCTGAGACTAGCTTGGTCTAGAGAATATTACAATCCAAAACCTTCATATTGCTGCCTTCAGTCAGATTTGAATCCACAATATCTGGGGAGTTCAGTGTCTGCTGCAATAAGCCTGCAATGTACCAACAATTTACTTGCACTTAAAATCCTTTAAAATCATTTCAAAACTTTTCATTGATGGATGTTTGTGTAAGGCAGGATAAGCAAGACATGTTTGTTCAACACATTAATCCACCTCACCCTGTCGATGAACCCTCAGAATTTGCAGAAGCTGGGAAGCCTTCAACTGAGCTCGTAGGAAGCTAATATCCATCTTTGGGATTCCGGGTGTGACATCCATCACTTGGTTCAACTGGCCTTCTCCAACATGCCTGGGGTAGCATATCCCGGGTGGTTGTGCCAAGTAGCAGTGCATAAAATGGACCTCGGTGCGCTTTAACGTCTCCACCAGGAAGTCCTAATTGAGTTGACAGTTGGAGGAAATAAGGGAAGGCAAATTGGAAAAGAAGAAGAAGAAGAAGAAGAATGAGAAAAAGATCACGATCAAAAGCTTAAAGTTTAAGGACGGAGGGAAGGATTCAGCAGGAAAAAGTGCATTTTCAGGAAAGTTGCAGCTGCATTATTTTGGTTCATTACAACAACAAAATGTAAAGCCTCATTTCCATGCAACATGATGAGATAATGAAGCATGCTCCAAACAGAGCGTCGGTGCAGCCGAATCAGTTTATATATGACTAGAGTTACAATCGTGGATGGGTTGCCACTCCAACACAGGAAGTTAGGGCAGGAATTTGACAAGGGTCTGGTGTGAGCTCACCTAGTCTTCGGGAAGGACACCATGGGATCTTTACCATCCACCAAATAATGCCAGCAGACAGGAGATACAACTCGAGTTAGATTTTTTTTTAAAAGACGCCCAGATTGGAAACCCAGCTGTCTCCAAAACCTAATTTTCTTGTTAATTCGGCCAACCTGCATCAACAACTCGAGCTGTGTCCGATTCTTTTCAGAGCCATCCCCAAGGAGGCCACAGTGGGATGGATGGAAGAACGTCACAAGACAGATTAATGATGCGAGGAGTGTGTGTCAACCTCAAATCTCGATAGTCTCGTGGAGTTAAGCTCACACCTCTTCATCCGTATTTATATTTTGCAATATCTCTTTTCATTTCTCTTTTCATCATGATTTGATATCCTCGTGTCACCTTTTTATGAACAAAAAGCTCCAGATATCTATTTGGGGAAGAACTGCCCACGCCCATCGAAAACTCATGTCACATGGAAACTGCCGCTTTTGCATTAGCTCTGGTCCACCGGAAAAGTGGGTTTCAGGTTTATCTGGATCACCTCGAACCCTGGTTTTGAACCCAATTTGAGCGGTCCATGGAACATTTCAAACAGTTCATTACTTCACATTTAAACAAGACTACGTGCAAAGTATTCACATCATAAATATAGGCATCATGAAATATCCTCCAACTTACTTAAGGTTGCAGAAAGAAAACTGAGCTTCAGAACAAGCACTAACTTTTGTGGCATTCTGTCATCAAGGTTACAGTAAGTCTGGTATGGAAATACAATGGTGTCTGACTGTAATTCAAGGAAATACCTACTTGAGCCATGATAATGACTTTGCACTTCCTGGGCATTTGACTCCTCGATTAATACCCACGTCAAAGGTCTAAAACTCCATCAGGGTTCGTGGTGTCTTTTTCTGCTTGCAATGTTTCGGCAGTTCTCAATTGGGTTGAAATAACGAATTTTTTTGTGTGTGTGTGCACACTGTCGAGGCTCATATAAGAGCTAACACACAAAAATGCACAACAAGGGGAGCAGGAGACAAGAGAGGTGGGAGAGGGAAGGAAAAATCAGTGGGAAACAGAGACATGAGGAGGTATGTGGAAGGGAGAGGGATGGAGTGGGGTACACGGGGTATACAAGAATATTTACCCTGTGTAAATGTGATGAAGGAAAATTGGTTGAGCTATTTCCAGGCCAACATCCAGGTATTAATTTCTGGTCTTATCATCACTCCACCTTTTCATTTATAAAACAAATCAGAATGTGGAATTGACATTGGTCAATGGTCTATACAATAAAACAATGTGACGTGATGCAAAATGCGCGCACGCGCGCACACACACACACACACACACACACACACACACACACACACTCACACACACACACACACACACACACACACACACACACACACACACACACACACACACACACACACACACACACACACAGACACACACACACACACACACGGATACTTTGAGACCTGGGACGGTTCCGTTCCACCTTTTGAAACCGACATATAAAGATAACAAACAATGACACACACAGGAAGAACAAAATGTTTCTATTCTGGGCGAGAGACAGCAGAGAACAGATGTAAGAGAGGATGTTACAGAGCAATCGACCACCGACTACTGAACAAGGCCATTCTTGAAAACTGTAAAATGTGAAATGCGATGAAGGAAATTGTCCACCACTTGGATGGACTATAATAAAGCTTTTGATAGTGTCCTACATTTATGGATGATAAAATGCATGCAAGTATACAAAAACCAATACCCAAAAAAACAAATTGATTGAGAAAGCAATTCAATTCTGGAGTATCATACCGATATTGCAGCATTCAAAGGAAAGATTGAAATACCCGGACTTAAGACATGTCAAGGGATCTTTCAGGGAAATAGTCCCTCGCCCATCCTGGTCTGCCTGGATTTGGACCCACTGAACAACCTCACAAACGAACAAGGACATGGATGTACCTTAACATCCAACAAAAGGATGTCCAAAGAGACAGGAAAAGTGCATCTATTGTATATGGATAATTTAACACTCCACACCAAATTACAAAAATCTGGCAGAACAATTTAAATTAGTGAAGCAGTACTCCAACGACATTCAAATAGAACTTAGCTTGGACAAGCATGCCAAGTGCACATTCATACAGGGTAAACCAACAAAAGTGGATAACATAAAAATTGATCTCGATACAACAACACAGGTAGTAGAAAATGAAGCACACAAATATACCTTGGAGTAGAAGAGGGCCACCAAATGTGTTACAAACAAATGCACAAAAGAATTGCCAATGAATACCTGCGTAGAACGAGACTGGTCCTGAAAACATATCTCACCCCAATAAACAACATCAAAGTCATCAACCAAGTTGCAGTGCCAGTCATTGTTACTGAGATTGAGAAATTGGCAAAAGGAAATGTATGAAGAAAACGCCCGCCGGAAGAGCAAGGGAAGTGGTGTATTGGGGCCACGTCTGCTCTGTATGGCTGGCACTTCGACTTTCCCTGTTTCCCATCCAGTTTTTGATGTTGTATTGTCTTTCCCATCCAGCTCCAACTGATCATTTAAAATAAATATAAATTTGTGGTCAGTTCCTTTTTATTTATACATGTTTGGTTCTGACTTCTGATTTACAGTCTATATTCAGTCAGAGCACAAAATACATTTGGCAGACCTCCGCCACCATCCCTCCAGAAACATCCACCCCGTCCCCCCTCCACCATCCCCCCATCCCCCCACAACCTTCGATCCACCATCACTTCCAGAACACCACACCCACCATTCCCCACACTTCCCTCACTCCCAGAGAAAGCAGGGATGGTCAAAGATGCTTATGCCTCTGCAGCAACATGTGGTGAGGTGCGAGAAGCATGCCGATCCACACTGGCCATTATAAATGCCCAAGACCACGGACACAAAACAAATGGCTTTAAGTAAATGACAGGACAATTGGACAAGTGCAGATTCTGCAAAGTAGAGACAGAAAGCATGAACCACCTCTGATCAGGATGTAAAAAACTTAAGTCAGGCCAGCTGTACCCACAAATCACAATATGATATGCAGAGAAATCCACTGGCACATCTGCAAACAATTCAATATCCCAATCCCAGAAAACTCATGGAGACATGAACCATAAACGACAGTTGAAAACGAGGAAGTAATGCTAACATAGTATGGCCCAATGATCCGAATGATCGTGAACATTTAACACATAAAACAAAGCATTGTGATCGAATATAGTACTGAGGTACAAAAAAAAAGAAGTAATTGCGAATTATGGTGCCAGTACCCAGCGATTTTGGCCTAAACAATGCAGAAATCAAGAAAATGATAAAACACTAAGACCTCAAAAATGAAATGAAAATATATTGGAAGCTGAAGGATACCGAAATTGTACCAGTGATTATTTAAGCAACAGGAATGATAAAAATAACCTCACAGGATTCTTAAAAAAAAACATTCCTGGGAATATCATTACAACGAACTGCAGTTGGAAGCTGTCCGGGGCTCGATGATGATTCTCAAAAGAGCCCTGAGAACAAAACTTTAAGAAAAAGAAAACTTCACAAATTGGTCCCTGAATCACGATCCAATATATATATATATATATATATATATATATATATATATATATATATATATATATATACATATATATATACATATATATATATATATATATATATATATATATATATATATATATATATATATATACATATATATATATATATATATATATATATATATATATATATATATATATACATACATATATATACATATATATATATATATATATATATATATATATACACATATATATATACACATATATATATATATATATATATATATATATATATATATATATATATATATATACATAAATATATATATATATATATATATATATATATATATATATATATATTTATATATATATATACATATACATATATATATATATATACATATATATATATATATATATATATATATATATATATATATACATATACATATATATATATATATATATATATATATATATACATATATACATATACATATATATATATATACATATATATATATATATACATATACATATATATATATATATACATATATATATATATATATATATATATATATATATATATATATATATATATATATATATATATACATATACATATATATACATATATATATATATATATACATATATATATATATATACATATATATATACACACATATATATATATACATATATATATATATATATATATATATATATATATATATATATATATATATATATATATATATATATATATATATATATATATATATATATATATATATATATATATATATATATATATATATATATATACATATATATATATATATATATATATATATATATATATATATATATATATATATATACATATATATATATAACAAAAATACGCATTG
>NC_140976.1:30998487-31000987 GCF_056783735.1 Eptatretus burgeri | reverse complement strand
TTTTGTTTCTATTTGCCTGTATACGTGCTTGCCTGTTGTTCCTATTTGCCTGCTTACGTGTTGTATAATAAATGTGTTGGTCTAAAGGTACCCCGTTCGTCGCGTCCTCCTTTCACACCATTGAAATGCCATCTTGCATCGCGGAATAAATAGCTGGGTTTTAAACACCCGTGAAATAGAATCGGATCCGGTGAGGTCGAGGATAATAACCGCTCGGTTATCACTGCAGAACGGAATGGACCGCTTAAGCGGTTCGTGTCCCAAGCCGACCTGCATCGAGGTACGGTCGCCCGGTCGACTGCCCGCGCAGGTACTTAGGTATATCGAGTTCGGCGAGTGACCCTATCTTGTGCGGATAGACAATTGGCATGGCCGTGGTGAGGTTGATGACCCACCCGTGACAGGGTTCCGGCGTTAGCTCCGGAAAGTCACGACTGAATTGTCCGTCCGGTGGGCGACGCGGTTGCTATTAGTGGGAAGCGGCCGATCGCATGCCGGCGGGCGCAAATTCGTAACAGTATATATATATATATATATATATATATATATATATATATATATATATATATATATATATATATATATATATACATATATATATATATATATATATATATATACATATATATACATATATATATATATATATACATATATATATATATATACATATATATATATATATATATATGTATATATATATATATGTATATACGAGGTGTGTTCAAAAAGTATCCAACCTTAATTTTTCGTGCGGAAACAAATGAAGCTAGGGAGGCGTGGTTTGGTGCACGTATGTAGGCGATCCTAATCCGTATGCGTGAATATTTTCCCGCCGACAGAAGCTGTCAGTCGCCGACAGACCGCCGATGAGTGAGGAAGTGTAAGTGAGCGCCGTCGGATTTTCATTTTTGACAAAATTACGGATCACTGTGGTCTCATCGCCAGTGATCACTGTGTTGAAGAAGTTGGGATCACTGTTCACAGTCTCCAGCATGTCCTGTGCGATCTCCAAACGGAGTTGCTTCTGCTCGATCGTTAGCAGCTTTGGCACGAACTTCGCTGAGATTCTCAGTAAGCCCAAATCCTCAGTCACAATGGAATGAATGGATCCAATGCTGACGCCCGCCTCGTCTGCAAGTTCTCTGATTGTGATTTGACGATCCTGCATCAGCAGGGTCCTCACTTGGTCAATGACGATCTCATTTCGGGATGTTGAGGGCCTACCAGAACGTGATTCACTTTCCAATGATGTGCGACTATCTTTGAAGCGGTTGTACCACTCTTTTATCTGCGTGGTGCCCATTGCTTCGTTCCCGAAGGCCTGTTGAATCTTGCGGATCGTTTCCACTTGGGAATCGCCAAGCTCTACACAAAATTTGATGCAGTAGCGTTGTTGAAGTTTTTCCGTCATTTTCTGTACAGTATATATTTAAAAACATGTAAAAAACATGTACAGTATATATTTTAAAACATGTAAAAAACATGTACAGTATATATTTCAAGACAATGATGTTGAGGTCGTGGAGAGATTCACTTACCTTGGCAGTGATATTCATGTCTCTGCTGGCTGCGAGTCAGAAGTCAATAGACGTCTGGGTCGGGCCTGGGGAGTCATGGATTCACTGGATCATGGGGTGTGGCGCTGCCGGTACCTGTGCGGGAGGACGAAAGTCCGAGTCTTCAGGTCCTTGGTACTTCCAGTCTTGCTCTATGGATGCGAGACTTGGACTCTGACCAAGGATCTGAGACGGAGACTTAATTCCTTTGGTACCAGGTCTCTTCGGAGAATCCTTGGCTATCGCTGGTCGGATTTTGTGTCCAACGAGCGGTTGCTGAGAGAGACTCAGATGAGATTTGTTACCTGCATAGTCTGTGAGCGTCAGTTGCGGCTGTATGGACATGTGGCTCGTTTTCCTGACGCTGATCCTGCTCACCAGATTCTCTCAGCGAGGGAGTCTCATGAGTGGAGGAGGCCAGTGGGCCGACCACGTGCCTCGTGGTTGCAGCAGGTTGACCATCATCTCTAGGAGATGGGGATGGGCCTGGCATCTGCCTGGGGGATGGCCAGACGGAGGCCCGTGGAGTACCGGCGGAAAGTGGACGCAGCGATGCGCTGCTCTGGCGCATGCTCCCATACCTGACCTGACCTGATGTATGTATATATATATATATATATATATATATATATATATATATATATATATATATATATATATATATATATATATATTACTGTATAGACACACACACACACACACACACACACACACACACACACACACACACACACACACACAGATATATACATATATGTAAATATATATGTACATATATGTGCATGTAAATATATGTATGTAAATCTGTAAATATGCCTGGTGTTGGCTTAATGGTTAGGATGGTGGGCTTGAGATCCTAGGGTCCTGAGTTCAAATCCCATTCATCTGATGAATTAATACCAGGTGGAGTTAACTCGGCCTGTCATCCTTCCGAGGTCGGC
>NC_140976.1:30860987-30993487 GCF_056783735.1 Eptatretus burgeri | reverse complement strand
TGAGCATGTCGTGTGCTGGGGAAGATTAGCAAGGCTGTTGTGCCACCGTAAGGGGACATCTGGACCGACGGTTCTCGGCGATTAAACCGCTCGGAATCGCACAAGGAACGAGCTCGCTAAGCGGCTCGTTTTCGAACGAGTTCCGTCGAGGGTGTGAAGACTCGGTAGATCGCCTCGTGGTCTCTAGGTATTTTGAGATTTAGCGAATAACCCTGTACCACGTGGTGGAAATATTGACGCCTCACGGTCCAAAACAAAGGACCCGGATTCTCCGGAGTTTTCCGGAGAAGTACAATCTGAATTCCAGGCGATCGGTCAGGCCGAATTGCGGCTCCACCTAGCGGTCGGGCTCGCGGCCGACGTCCGGCCCCGCAACAATATAGCTTCCCGGTGCACTTTGGGTGCCATCTTGTGAAGTTGCTTTTCTATCCCAGCCCTCCCCCCCTTCCCCCACAACATTATCTGGTCACCTTTCTCTTTCTGATACATGTGGAGAAATTTGGGGGAGTGTTTGCTATTATTAAGTTTTTAGGGAGTTTCATAAACAAGACAAATCCATCATTAGGCCGAGAGCCAAAAAGGTCTTGCATTAACTGTAAAAATAAATAACACCAAATAAATGAAAAATGACTTGCAGTCAACATAAAGTTATTGCACTATAAATCTTCAGTAAATCTGATATATATCACCAGCCTCAACAAGGCTGCATTCTGTATTCAGGAAATAATCACCAATAAAGGTTATAAATACTGTAAATACCAGTTTACAAGGTACCTCAACATAGCAGGCCATTAGGCCCATTGAGCCTACACAGCGGTTGCCAACCTATGCTTGTTTGTCCATGTTCTATTCTTTTTAAATGCTGAACATGAAGTAAGGAAGCAGCACAGACCATTTTTAAAGTCCTGGTATAACTCAGCCAGCATTACAATAGCCGACCTCCCAGACTCAGAGAAGATGCTCAAACCATTACACCAATCTGAAGTGAATGTTCAGGTTATAGATTCAATGCCATTCATGTCTCTCATCCATCTTGGAAGCTGTAGGAATGACTATGAATTCGGTAGGGATTCTAAAAGGAATCAGGTTAGGGTTTTGGTTTGCAGGGTTGTCATGTCTCTGCTGATTCGAAATGATGATGCCCCAACAACGGTGAAATCAGAAACTCAGGTAGATTGGGACACCTGTTGCTTCACTGTGTTTGTGCGCATGCATTGTGGAATGTCTAACTGTGAAAACTGCCTCTCATAGTGCAGCTCAAATTGGAACGGCACTCGGTAGAATGCATACCTCTGCCAGGCTGGAGAGTTTATGTTTTGCATCCCACTGATAGACCGGATCTGCATCTGGACCTCCAAAACCTAATCGGCTTGTTCTTGTCACTTACCCAACTCATCTACCACGTTTTGTCATAATCCGTAAACAAGTATTTGACATATCGTGCTATATATTATTTTTTTGCCCATCCGTCTCTTAATGGTGAAGAATCACTTCAAAATTTGAAAACTTCTTGTATCCAGATCCAGATTTTCACCAAAATCGAATCATTTTGGCCTTGTCAGACACCCAAACTGTTCACCAAGTTTCGTCCAAATCCATTGATAACATTTTTGAAATATCGTTCTATATATCGTTTTGGCCCCATCTCTCAATGCTGACAAATCACTTAATATCCTGATGCTGATGCTGTACCATTTCCTGACTGTGCTTCCCCGCTGACAGACCTTAGGTAGCTTGTACATGTTGCTGTGTTTGAGCCTGGGGAGTAGCTACTGAAATCTATCTGTCCAGGTTCTTCCCGACGTCTTTGTTCTTTGTTGCTTTCACACTTCTTTCTCATTTTTTTTTCTTTCATAATTCTCTTTATTAATTTTTTTTTTCATCAATCCCTTCGTTCATTCAAATTCTGGCTTTTTATTCTCTTTCATCTCTTTTACTCTCTATTCCTCTCTTTTGGTATCTGTCTCTCGAAGGAGAAGTGAATTCTTGCAGAAATTTTTCTGTGAGGCTCACTTGGCTGTGCCTGGATGGGTTTGAGGGTTGTGGAGTAGCAGCTGGAACCAGAATCCTGTCCAGGTTCCTTCTGATGACTCCATCGTTGCTCTTTACTTCTTCCGGTTCCTTCTTGGTCTTCAGTTTCATTAAAAAAAAACTTCAGTATCCAGATCCAGATACGGATCTTCAGCAAAATCTGATCAATTCATCCTTGTCACACACCGAACATCTCCACCAAATTTCGTTTGAATCCATCCACAACTATTTGGAGTATCCTACTCAGACAAACAAACAACCAGATCGACAAATAATGGTGAAAATGTAACCTCTGTCCAGCTTTGGTGGTGGAGGTAATAACACACAGCAGCACCACTGTGCTGATGTTTAAAAGTAAATCAAGCAGCCCTAACTCTAATTTATGGATTTTACGGACATTTGAATTATACGTTCAATGAAGCTCGATGTTTTCTTCAGGAAGAAACGTCTCCTCTCTGTAAACTTTCCTCCCTCTACTGGTGGAAGAACATGTTTAGTTTTATTAACAGACAAATCGAATCCAGCTGAACCCTCAATTTTATCTTTCATTCATGATGGCCGATAACTCACCTATCCACCGCAGCTGCTTTTGCAATTAGGGGGAGTCATCTATACTTTGAGTTATGTTCACGAGTTAAACTTTGCCAATTATTGGTCAAACCACAGTTGGTGAATTGATCAGCAATTGTTTAATTCAGTTAGGATTGCAATATATCTAGGTCTGTAAAACTTCTTTATTTTATTGGTAAGCAGACCTGCCTACCAGGCTTATATCCAATATTTTTGTGTATGGAGTGGTAAGTATAACACCGAATTAAAAAAAAAAAAACACAGGTTGAACCTTGATAGCAAACTTCATCTCAGTTAGGAAGTTGTACGTTTTGATATATATTTCTAACAATGTCGAATTTTTCTGACAATGTCAAAAATCCCAGAGTGAGCAACGGAAAAGTTACTGTGACAGTAACTGATATGTGGATACAAAATATAAATTGCCTCCCAAAATTCAGGTTCACTGCTCACCTCCACTCATTTGCTCCTCGTTACTCTCACCCATGAAACCAACTTCCCTAGTCAGTTCAGTCCCATTCCTCCACCCATGGCTTCAAAACAGCTGCTCACCACTACCTCAGGTCATCCCCCATCCGCACTCAGGATCTCTTCGACCCCAAATTACTCCATTCCCAAGCCCTCCCTTTTTCAAGGTTATTGTGATTCCACCACCCCACCCCCCTTTCCCTCAGCTCTTTTCATTTGTTAGTTATTGGCTGTTGTGTTCCTTTTCTGTTTCATCCCCACTTCCTCACCCGCTTCTTGCTGTGTTTCATTCCGTTGGTGTGCAGCTTCTTCACCCCCATGTGTCCTTCTCTCCCTCCCCTTGATCCCACTCTCACTCTCACAACTATTCTGCTGTTGGTGTTTCCCTATTTCCAATTGTGTGCCCTTCCATCCTGCTCCAGCTCGTCCATGAGCCTCGAACATGTACAGTTATTAAAAAAAATATTAAAAAATGCCGAGACAGTCGAGATCTAAATACATGGAATCTGTGTATATTATTTCCAAGAACTTGTGTTTGTACTTTGCTGGATCACACGATGAGTTACAATCCTTCCGCTTTGAAAGCGAAAGCCATTTTAGAGAATGCGCCACCGCTGCTTCAAAGTTGCGCACGCAAGGGAAAGGCTACTTTCATGATAGATACATGTGACTATCACGTGGGTAATTTTGATTACTGAGGTCTGGCATGTAACCTGTATTGAGCAGACTGTGTATGCATACAGCATGAGGTAAAAACGGCTGTTCTTGAGTCCTGACTTGTTCCAGTCTCACCTGCAAGGTGGGGCTGGCACGGCTTTGAGGCTGCACGTTTCAGCCTTTTTTTGGTGACGTTTCAGGTTATATATCGAAATGGTAATTCCTTATCAAACCTGTTGTTTTATGTTACAGAGATTAAAAGAAAAAACGAAAAACACAAGACATTTAGAAGTAGAAATAAAGTTGGAAGACAAAAAGATGAAAACAGGAAGTGGTAAACATGAACAGACAAAATACAAGGTTCTGATGGAAGACTGATCACAAATTATAACTGAAAAGGAAGAAATAGAGGAGGGAGGGAGTGGAGTAAAAGATAACGAGGAGAGAGGAGGAGGAAAAGTAGGAATACTTCTGGGAGTTCCTGAGCAGCGTTCCAGCATTCTGCACAGACAGGTTCTGCTTCCCATTCGAAGTCCAACCCTCCATGTTGTATTCGACAGGCGATGAGCCAGATCCATGAGCCAGGCTGAACCACAGTGGGGTCTCACTTTTCTGAATCACTGCTTCAGCTATCACAAGACAAAAGGAAGAGAGAAACAAAGATGCAGTATGATAACAGGAAGGGAGAGTAAATATGGATGTATGGATGTATGGATCATGCTCGATCATACAAAGTGTCGGTTCACCAAAGCAGTTTCTTAGCCAAAGTTTACAATCCTGGATGGGTCGCCATGCCGACGCAAGAGACTAGGCCGAGTGTAGGGTATCGACGATAACTAGCATACTCTTCATGAAGGACACTATGGGATCTTTAATGTCCACCAACTAATGCTGGCGGATACGACACCCAGTTTAACGTGCACCCAAGGGATGGAGCACACATTGATGTTGCCCCCTGCCTGGGAGACACCAGAATGACAGTTTCTAGTTGGGTCAGGATTCAACCACAGGGTAGAGAGAGCTCAGATGGTAGTGTGCATACCGAGAGGCCATAATCCCAGCTGAGAGTAAAGGGTTATGCCATATATAAATGAGATGTTGGAGGGTGGTGGGAAGTATGGTTTTCACAGTAGGATTGTATCTATTGAATGATGCTGGACAAAATTAAATTGAAAAACGAACTTGCGATCGGATTAGAGTCAAGATTGCGGAGGATGTAAGGAATATAGAAAGGGTCGAATGAAGAAATGGGAGAAAGCAGAAACGTGCACATACAGAGGTGATAACAATGAGCAGTAATGAACCGACATAATTTAGAGAACATTTCATGTGGAAAATAACCCTGCACAATGTACCTGTGATTTGAAAAAGTAAAAAACCAAAAATAGTCAATCGGAAAAAAGATTTATGACTCAAAACACTTTATTTGGGAGGAAAACAAGGTATAATGCAAGTTGGGGGGAGGAGTGGGAAGGTATAATACAGGTTGGGGAAGGAGGGATGAGAAGGTATAATACAGGTTGGGGAAGGAGGGATGGGAAGGTATAATACAGGTTGGGAAAGGAGGGATGGGAAGGTATAATACAAGTTGGGGAAGGAGGGATGGGAAGGTATAATACAAGTTGGGGAAGGAGGGATGGGAAGGTATAATACAAGTTGGGGGGAGGAGGGATGGGAAGGTATAATACAGGTTGGGGAAGGAGGGATGGGAAGGTATAATACAGGTTGGGAAAGGAGGGATTGGAAGGTATAATACAAGTTGGGGAAGGAGGGATGGGAAGGTATAATACAAGTTGGGGAAGGAGGGATGGGAAGGTATAATACAAGTTGGGGAAGGAGGGATGGGAAGGTATAATACAGGTTGGGGAAGGAGGGATGGGAAGGTATAATACAGGTTGGGGAAGGAGGGATGGAAGGAAAAATACAGGTTGGGGAATGAGGGATGGGAAGGTATAATACAGGTTGGGGAAGGAGGGATGGGAAGGTATAATACAGGTTGGGGGGAGGAGTGGGAAGGTATAATACAGGTTGGGGAAGGAGGGATGGGAAGGTATAATACAGGTTGGGGGGAGGAGTGGGAAGGTATAATACAGGTTGGGGAAGGAGGGATGGGAAGGTATAATACAAGTTGGGGGGAGGAGTGGGAAGGTATAATACAGGTTGGGGAAGGAGGGATGGGAAGGTATAATACAGGTTGGGGAAGGAGGGATGGGAAGGTATAATACAGGTTGGGGAAGGAGGGATGGGAAGGTATAATACAAGTTGGGGAAGGAGGGATGGGAAGGTATAATACAAGTTGGGGAAGGAGGGATGGGAAGGTATAATACAAGTTGGGGAAGGAGGGATGGGAAGGTATAATACAAGTTGGGGAAGGAGGGATGGGAAGGTATAATCAAGGATGGGGGGAGAGTGGGAAGGTATTATACAGGTTGGGGAAGGAGGAATGGGAAGGTATAATACAAGTTGGGGAAGGAGGGATGGGAAGGTATAATACAAGTTGGGGAAGGAGGGATGGGAAGGTATAATACAGGTTGGGGAAGGAGGGATGGGAAGGTATAATACAGGTTGGGAAAGGAGGGATTGGAAGGTATAATACAAGTTGGGGAAGGAGGGATGGGAAGGTATAATACAAGTTGGGGAAGGAGGGATGGGAAGGTATAATACAAGTTGGGGAAGGAGGGATGGGAAGGTATAATACAGGTTGGGGAAAGAGGGATGGGAAGGTATAATACAGGTTGGGGAAGGAGGGATGGAAGGAAAAATACAGGTTGGGGAATGAGGGATGGGAAGATATAATACATGTTGGGGAAGCAGAGATGGGAAGGTATAATACAGGTTGGGGGAGGAGTGGGAAGGTATAATACAGGTTGGGGAAGGAGGGATGGGAAGGTATAATACAAGTTGGGGGGAGGAGTGGGAAGGTATAATACAGGTTGGGGAAGGAGGGATGGGAAGGTATAATACAAGTTGGGGGGAGGAGTGGGAAGGTATAATACAGGTTGGGGAAGGAGGGATGGGAAGGTATAATCAAGGATGGGGGGAGAGTGGGAAGGTATTATCCAGGTTGGGGAAGGAGGAATGGGAAGGTATAATACAAGTTGGGGAAGGAGGGATGGGAAGGTATAATACAGGTTGGGGAAGGAGGGATGCGAAGGTATAATACAGGTTGGGGAAGGAGGGATGGGAAGGTATAATACAAGTTGGGGGGAGGAGTGGGAAGGTATAATACAGGTTGGGGAACGAGGGATGGGAAGGTATAATACAGGTTGGGGAAGGAGGGATGGGAAGGTATAATACAAGTTGGGGAAGGAGGGATGGGAAGGTATAATACAGGTTGGGGAAGGAGGGATGGGAAGGTATAATACAGGTTGGGGAAGGAGGGATGGAAGGAAAAATACAGGTTGGGGAATGAGGGATGGGAAGGTATAATACAGGTTGGGGAAGGAGGGATGGGAAGGTATAATACAGGTTGGGGGAGGAGTGGGAAGGTATAATACAGGTTGGGGAAGGAGGGATGGGAAGGTATAATACAAGTTGGGGGAGGAGTGGGAAGGTATAATACAGGTTGGGGAAGGAGGGATGGGAAGGTATAATACAAGTTGGGGGGAGGAGTGGGAAGGTATAATACAGGTTGGGGAACGAGGGATGGGAAGGTATAATACAGGTTGGGGAAGGAGGGATGGGAAGGTATAATACAGGTTGGGGAAGGAGGGATGGGAAGGTATAATACAAGTTGGGGAAGGAGGGATGGGAAGGTATAATCAAGGATGGGGGGAGAGTGGGAAGGTATTATACAGGTTGGGGAAGGAGGGATGGGAAGGTATAATACAAGTTGGGGAAGGAGGGATGGGAAGGTATAATACAGGTTGGGGAAGGAGGGATGGGAAGGTATAATACAAGTTGGGGGGAGGAGTGGGAAGGTATAATTCAAGTTGAGGAAGGAGGGATGGGAAGGTATAATACAAGTTGGGGAAGGAGGGATGGGAAGGCATAATACAAGTTGGGGAAGGAGGGATGGGAAGGTATAATACAGGTTGGGGAAGGAGGGATGGGAAGGTATAATACAGGTTGGGGAAGGAGGGATGGAAGGAAAAATACAGGTTGGGGAATGAGGGATGGGAAGGTATAATACAGGTTGGGGAAGGAGGGATGGGAAGGTATAATTCAAGTTGAGGAAGGAGGGATGGGAAGGTATAATAGAGGTTGGGGAAGGAGGGATGGGAAGATATAATACAGGTTGGGGAAGGAGGGATGGGAAGGTATAATTCAAGTTGAGGAAGGAGGGATGGGAAGGTATAATAGAGGTTGGGGAAGGAGGGATGGGAAGATATAATACAGGTTGGGGAAGGAGGGATGGGAAGGTATAATACAGGTTGGGGAAGGAGGGATGGGAAGGTATAATTCAAGTTGAGGAAGGAGGGATGGGAAGGTATAATAGAGGTTGGGGAAGGAGGGATGGGAAGATATAATACAAGTTGGGGAAGGAGGGATGGGAAGGTATAATACAGGTTGGGGAAGGAGGGATGGGAAGGTATAATACAAGTTGGGGGAGGAGTGGGAAGGTATAATACAGGTTGGGGAAGGAGAGATGGGAAGGTATAATACAGGTTGGGGAAGGAGGGATGGGAAGGTATAATACAGGTTGGGGAAGGAGGGATGGGAAGGTATAATACAGGTTGGGGAAGGAGGGATGGGAAGGTATAATACAGGTTGGGGAAGGAGGGATGGAAGGAAAAATACAGGTTGGGGAATGATGGATGGGAAGGTATAATACAGGTTGGGGGGAGGAGGGATGGGAAGGTATAATAGAGGTTGGGGAAGGAGGGATGGGAAGATATAATACAGGTTGGGGAAGGAGGGATGGGAAGGTATAATACAGGTTGGGGAAGGAGGGATGGGAAGGTATAATACTGGTTGGGGAAGGAGGGATGGGAAGGTATAATACAGGTTGGGGAAGGAGGGATGGGAAGGTATAATACAGGTTGGGGAAGGAGGGATGGGAAGGTATAATACAAGTTGGGGAAGGAGGGATGGGAAGGTATAATACAAGTTGGGGAAGGAGGGAGGGGAGGATATAATAGGAGTGGGGGAAGGAGGGGGGGGGAGGTAGAATGCAAGGTGGGGAAGGAGGGATGGGAAGGTATAATGCAAGTTGGGGAAGGGTGGATGGGAAGGTATAATACAAGTTGGGGAAGGAGGGATGGAAAGGTATAATACAGGTTGGGGGAGGAGTGGGAAGGTATAATACAGGTTGGGGAAGGAGGGATGGGAAGGTATAATACAGGTTGGGGAAGGAGGGATGGGAAGGTATAATACACGTTGGGGAAGGAGGGATGGGAAGGTATAATAGAGGTTGGGGAAGGCGGGATGGGAAGATATAATACAGGTTGGGGAAGCAGGGATGGGAAGGTATAATACAGGTTGCGGAAGGAGGGATGGGAAGGTATAATACTGGTTGGGGAAGGAGGGATGGGAAGGAAAAATACAGGTTGGGGAAGGAGGGATGGGAAGGTATAATACAGGTTGGGGAAGGAGGGATGGGAAGGTATAATACAGGTTGGGGAAGGAGGGATGGGAAGGTATAATACAAGTTGGGGAAGGAGGGATGGGAAGGTATAATACAAGTTGGGGAAGGAGGGATGGGAAGGTATAATACAAGTTGGGGAAAGAGGGATGGGAAGGTATAATACAAGTTGGGGAAGGATGGATGGGAAGGTATAATACAAGTTGGGGAAGGAGGTATGGAAAGGTATAATACAGGTTGGGGCGAGGAGTGGGAAGGTATAATACAGGTTGGGGAAGGAGGGATGGGAAGGTATAATACAAGTTTGGGAAGGAGGGATGGGAAGGTATAATACAAGTTGGGGAAGGAGGGATGGGAAGGCATAATACAAGTTGGGGAAGGAGGGATGGGAAGGTATAATACAGGTTGGGGAAGGAGGGATGGGAAGGTATAATTCAAGTTGGGGGGAGGAGTGGGAAGGTATAATACAGGTTGGGGAAGGAGGGATGGGAAGGTATAATACAAGTTGGGGGAGGAGTGGGAAGGTGTAACACAGGTTGGGGAAGGAGGGATGGGAAGGTATAATACAGGTTGGGGAAGGAGGGATGGGAAGGTATAATACAGGTTGGGGAAGGAGGGATGGGAAGGTATAATACAGGTTGGGGAAGGAGGGATGGCAAGGTATAATACAGGTTGGGGAAGGAGAGATGGGAAGGTATAATACAGGTTGGGGAAGGAGGGATGGGAAGGTATAATACAGGTTGGGGAAGGAGAGCTGGGAAGGTATAATACAAGTTGGGCAACGAGGGTTGGTAAGATATAATGCAAGTTGGGGGGCGTAGGGATGGGAAGGTGTAATACAGGTCTGGGAAGGAGAGATGGGAAGGTATAATACAAGTTGGGGAAGGAGGGATGGGAAGGTATAATACAAGTTGGGGAAGGAGGGATGGAAGGAAAAATACAGGTTGGGGAATGAGGGATGGGAAGGTATAATACAGGTTGGGGAAGGAGGGATGGGAAGGTATAATACAGGTTGGGGAAGGAGGGCTGGGAAGGTATAATACAAGTTGGGGAAGGAGGGTTGGGAAGATATAATGCAAGTTGGGGGGGGTAGGGATGGGAAGGTATAATACAGGTTGGGAAAGGAGGGATGGGAAGGTATAATACAAGTTGGGGAAGGAGGGATGGGAAGGTATAATACAAGTTGGGGAAGGAGGGATGGGAAGATATAATACAAGTTGGGGAAGGAGGGATGGGAAGGTATAATACAGGTTGGGGAAGGAGGGATGGGAAGGTATAATACAGGTTGTGGAAGGAGGGATGGGAAGGTATAATACAGGTTGGGGAAGGAGGGATGGGAAGGTATAATACAAGTTGGGGAAGGAGGGATGGGAAGGTATAATACAAGTTGGGGAAGGAGGGATGGGAAGATATAATACAAGTTGGGGAAGGAGGGATGGGAAGGTATAATCCAGGTGGGGGAAGGAGGGATGGGAAGGTATAATACAGGTAGCGGAAGGAGGGATGGGAAGGTATAATACAGGTTGGGGAAGGAGGGATGGGAAGGTATAATACAAGTTGGGGGAGGAGTGGGAAGGTATTATACAGGTTGGGGAAGGAGGGATGGGAAGGTATAATACAGGTTGGGGAAAGAGGGATGGGAAGGTATAATTCAAGTTGAGGAAGGAGGGATGGGAAGGTATAATAGAGGTTTGTGAAGGAGGGATGCGATGATATAATACAGGTTGGGGAAGGAGGGATGGGAAGGTATAATACAGGTTGGGGAAGGAGGGATGGAAGGAAAAATACAGGTTGGGGAATGAGGGATGGGAAGGTATAATACAAGTTGGGGAAGGAGGGATGGGAAGGTATAATACAGGTTGGGGAAGGAGGGATGGGAAGGTCTAATACAGGGTGGGGGGAGGAGTGGGAAGGTATAATACAGGTTGGGGAAGGAGGGATGCGAAGTTATAATACAAGTTGGGGGGCGGAGTGGGAAGGTATAATACAGGTTGGGGAAGGAGGGATGGAAAGGTATAATACAGGTTGGGGGGAGGAGTGGGAAGGTATAATACAGGTTGGGGAAGGAGGGATGGGAAGGTATAATACAAGTTTGGGAAGGAGGGATGGGAAGGTATAATGCAAGTTGGGGAAGGAGGGATGGGAAGATATAATACAAGTTGGGGAAGGAGGGATGGGAAGGTATAATACAGGTTGGGGAAGGAGGGATGGGAAGGTATAATACAGGTTGCGGAAGGAGGGATGGGAAGGTATAATACAGGTTGGGGAAGGAGGGATGGGAAGGTATAATACAAGTTGGGGAAGGAGGGATGGGAAGGTATAATACAAGTTGGGGAAGGAGGGATGGGAAGATATAATACAAGTTGGGGAAGGAGGGATTGGAAGGTATAATACAGGTTGGGGAAGGAGGGATGGGAAGGTATAATACAGGTTGCGGAAGGAGGGATGGGAAGGTATAATACAGGTTGGGGAAGGAGGGATGGGAAGGTATAATACAAGTTGGGGGAGGAGTGGGAAGGTATTATACAGGTTGGGGAAGGAGGGATGGGAAGGTATAATACAGGTTGGGGAAAGAGGGATGGGAAGGTATAATTCAAGTTGAGGAAGGAGGGATGGGAAGGTATAATAGAGGTTTGGGAAGGAGGGATGGGAAGATATAATACAGGTTGGGGAAGGAGGGATGGGAAGGTATAATACAGGTTGGGGAAGGAGGGATGGAAGGAAAAATACAGGTTTGGGAATGAGGGATGGGAAGGTATAATACAAGTTGGGGAAGGAGGGATGGGAAGGTATAATACAGGTTGGGGAAGGAGGGATGGGAAGGTATAATACAGGTTGGGGGAGGAGTGGGAAGGTATAATACAGGTTGGGGAAGGAGGGATGGGAAGTTATAATACAAGTTGGGGGAGGAGTGGGAAGGTATAATACAGGTTGGGGAAGGAGGGATGGAAAGGTATAATACAGGTTGGGGGAGGAGTGGGAAGGTATAATACAGGTTGGGGAAGGAGGGATGGGAAGGTATAATACAAGTTTGGGAAGGAGGGATGGGAAGGTATAATACAAGTTGGGGAAGGAGGGATGGGAAGGCATAATACAAGTTGGGGAAGGAGGGATGGGAAGGTATAATACAGGTTGGGGAAGGAGGGATGGGAAGGTATAATTCAAGTTGGGGGAGGAGTGGGAAGGTATAATACAGGTGGGGGAAGGAGGGATGGGAAGGTATAATACAAGTTGGGGGGAGGAGTGGGAAGGTGTAACACAGGTTGGGGAAGGAGGGATGGGAAGGTATAATACAGGTTGGGGAAGGAGGGATGGGAAGGAATAATACAGGTTGGGGAAGGAGGGATGGGGAGGTATAAGACAGGTTGGGGAAGGAGTGATGGCAAGGTATAATACAGGTTGGGGAAGGAGAGATGGGAAGGTATAATACAGGTTGGGGAAGGAGGGATGGGAAGGTATAATACAGGTTGGGGAAGGAG
Organism: Eptatretus burgeri; assembly: GCF_056783735.1. Lineage (NCBI taxonomy): Eukaryota > Metazoa > Chordata > Myxini > Myxiniformes > Myxinidae > Eptatretus > Eptatretus burgeri. The sequence continues at coordinate 30,980,758 of NC_140976.1, read as the reverse complement.
AGCTGGGAAGGTATAATACAAGTTGGGGAAGGAGGGTTGGGAAGATATAATGCAAGTTGGGGGGGTAGGGATGGGAAGGTGTAATACAGGTCTGGGAAGGAGGGATGGGAAGGTATAGTACAAGTTGGGGAAGGAGGGATGGGAAGGTATAATACAGGTTGGGGAAGGAGGGATGGAAAGGTATAATACAGGTTGGGGCGAGGAGTGGGAAGGTATAATACAGGTTGGGGAAGGAGGGATGGGAAGGTATAATACAAGTTTGGGAAGGAGGGATGGGAAGGTATAATGCAAGTTGGGGAAGGAGGGATGGGAAGATATAATACAAGTTGGGGAAGGAGGGATGGGAAGGTATAATACAGGTTGGGGAAGGAGGGATGGGAAGGTATAATACAGGTTGCGGAAGGAGGGATGGGAAGGTATAATACAGGTTGGGGAAGGAGGGATGGGAAGGTATAATACAAGTTGGGGAAGGAGGGATGGGAAGGTATAATACAAGTTGGGGAAGGAGGGATGGGAAGATATAATACAAGTTGGGGAAGGAGGGATTGGAAGGTATAATACAGGTTGGGGAAGGAGGGATGGGAAGGTATAATACAGGTTGCGGAAGGAGGGATGGGAAGGTATAATACAGGTTGGGGAAGGAGGGATGGGAAGGTATAATACAAGTTGGGGGGAGGAGTGGGAAGGTATTATACAGGTTGGGGAAGGAGGGATGGGAAGGTATAATACAGGTTGGGGAAAGAGGGATGGGAAGGTATAATTCAAGTTGAGGAAGGAGGGATGGGAAGGTATAATAGAGGTTTGGGAAGGAGGGATGGGAAGATATAATACAGGTTGGGGAAGGAGGGATGGGAAGGTATAATACAGGTTGGGGAAGGAGGGATGGAAGGAAAAATACAGGTTTGGGAATGAGGGATGGGAAGGTATAATACAAGTTGGGGAAGGAGGGATGGGAAGGTATAATACAGGTTGGGGAAGGAGGGATGGGAAGGTATAATACAGGTTGGGGGGAGGAGTGGGAAGGTATAATACAGGTTGGGGAAGGAGGGATGGGAAGTTATAATACAAGTTGGGGGGAGGAGTGGGAAGGTATAATACAGGTTGGGGAAGGAGGGATGGAAAGGTATAATACAGGTTGGGGGAAGGAGCGCGAAGGTATAATACAGGTTGGGGAAGGAGGGATGGGAAGGTATAATACAAGTTTGGGAAGGAGGGATGGGAAGGTATAATACAAGTTGGGGAAGGAGGGATGGGAAGGCATAATACAAGTTGGGGAAGGAGGGATGGGAAGGTATAATACAGGTTGGGGAAGGAGGGATGGGAAGGTATAATTCAAGTTGGGGGAGGAGTGGGAAGGTATAATACAGGTTGGGGAAGGAGGGATGGGAAGGTATAATACAAGTTGGGGGAGGAGTGGGAAGGTGTAACACAGGTTGGGGAAGGAGGGATGGGAAGGTATAATACAGGTTGGGGAACAAGGGATGGGCAGGTATAATAAAGGTTGCGGAAGGAGGGATGGGAAGGTATAGTACATGCTGCGAAAGCAGGGATGGCAAGGTATAATACAGGTTGGGGAAGGAGAGATGGGAAGGTATAATACAGGTGGGGGAAGGAGGGATGGGAAGGTATAATACAGGTGGGGGAAGGAGAGGTGGGAAGGTATAATACAAGTTGGGGAAGGAGGGTTGGGAAGATATAATGCAAGTTGGGGGGGGGTAGGGATGGGAAGGTGTAATACAGGTCTGGGAAGGAGGGATGGGAAGGTATAATACAAGTTGGGGAAGGAGGGATGGGAAGGTATAATACAAGTTGGGGAAGGAGGGAGGGAAGGAAAAATACAGGCTGGGGAATGAGGGATGGGAAGGTATAATACAGGTTGGGGAAGGAGGGATGGGAAGGTATAATACAGGTTGGGGAAGGAGAGCTGGGAAGGTATAATACAAGTTGGGGAAGGAGGGTTGGGAAGATATAATGCAAGTTTGGGGGGGTAGGGATGGGAAGGTATAATACAGGTTGGGAAAGGAGGGATGGGAAGGTATAATACAAGTTGGGGAAGGAGGGATGGGAAGGTATAATACAAGTTGGGGAAGGAGGGATGGGAAGATATAATACAAGTTGGGGAAGGAGGGATGGGAAGGTATAATACAGGTTGGGGAAGGAGGGGTGGGAAGGTAAAATACAGGTTGGGGAAGGAGGGATGGGAAGGTATAATACAAGTTGGGGAAGGAGGGATGGGAAGGTATAATACAAGTTGGGGAAGGAGGGATGGGAAGATATAATACAAGTTGGGGAAGGAGGGATGGGAAGGTATAATACAGGTTGGGGAAGGAGGGATGGGAAGGTATAATACAGGTTGCGGAAGGAGGGATGGGAAGGTATAATACAGGTTGGGGAAGGAGGGATGGGAAGGTATAATACAAGTTGGGGGAGGAGTGGGAAGGTATTATACAGGTTGGGGAAGGAGGGATGGGAAGGTATAATACAGGTTGGGGAAAGAGGGATGGGAAGGTATAATTCAAGTTGAGGAAGGAGGGATGGGAAGGTATAATACAAGTTGGGGGGAGGAGTGGGAAGGTATTATACAGGTTGGGGAAGGAGGGATGGGAAGGTATAATACAGGCTGGGGACAGAGGGATGGGAAGGTATAATTCAAGTTGAGGAAGGAGGGATGGGAAGGTATAATAGAGGTTTGGGAAGGAGGGATGGGAAGGTATAATAGAGGTTGGGGAAGGAGGGATGGGAAGATATAATACAGGTTGGGGAAGGAGGGATGGGAAGGAAAAATACAGGTTGGGGAATGAGGGATGGGAAGGTATAATACAAGTTGGGGAAGGAGGGATGGGAAGGTATAATACAGGTTGGGGAAGGAGGGATGGAAAGGTATAATACAGGTTGGGGGGAGGAGTGGGAAGGTATAATACAGGTTGGGGAAGGAGGGATGGGAAGTTATAATACAAGTTGGGGGGAGGAGTGGGAAGGTAAAATACAGGTTGGGGAAGGAGGGATGGGAAGGTATAATACAGGTTGGGGAAGGAGGGATGGGAAGGTATAATACAGGTTGGGGAAGGAGGGGTGGGAAGGTATAATACAGGTTGGGGAAGGAGGGATGGGAAGGTATAATACAGGTTGGGGAAGGAGGGATGGGAAGGTATAATACAGGTTGGGGAAGGAGGGATGGAAGGAAAAATACAGGTTGGGGAATGAGGGATGGGAAGGTATAATACAGGTTGGGAAAGGAGGGATGGGAAGGTATAATACAGGTTGGGGAAGGAGGGCTGGGAAAGTATAATACAAGTTGGGGAAGGAGGGTTGGGAAGAAATAATGCAAGTTGGGGGGGGGGTAGGGATGGGAAGGTGTAATACAGGTCAGGGAAGGAGGGATGGGAAGGTATAATGCAAGTTGGGGGGAGGGTAGGGTTGGGAAGATATAATGCAAGTGGGGGGGGGAAGGAGGGTTGGGAAGGTATCATACAAGTTGGGGGGGGAGGGTTGGGAAGGTATAATGCAAGTTGGGGGAGGAGGCCGAGGGATGGGAAGTGATCATACAAATTGGGGGAGGAGGGATGGGAAGGCCATTTTGTGACAGTAAAATATAGCTGACCCGAAGCAGCTGACTGCCCAAGCAACCAGGCTTGGTAATCAGAACACAATAGGATTCAGAAAGTTATACAAGCAAACAGACAGATGTGGTTTCTGCACTCAAAATCTGAGGTCACACGAACATAAACTTCGACTCCTCTAACCCAATGATGATGTCAGTAAAATACCAGGCTGAGCCTTCTGACCCACGCGCTTTGTCATGACATGATTCCCAAAACAACATTTTAAAACACCTTCCTCTTTGGTTGGGTCAAAGACTGACAGTTTTGATTACCATAAGCTGCAGTACACATAGTGCATTCACACTGCAATCAACTTCATAACGATTCAGAAAAAACATCTCAGGAATCTTACACAAGTTATGAAGAGCACCCTTCCCGTGTATATCTCAGTGCTGATGCTTCCGTTAGACAAGTTTGTCGTGAAATTTGCATTTTGGAAATTTTCGATTTCAGAGTAATTTGATGTTCAACACGTGACTGGAACTGATGTACACATGCTCAGGAATCGTTTTGCGCATGTGCTGTGCTGTGCTGTGCTGTGCTGTGCTGTGCATTTTCAGTGACTATGCTCTATTTGCCGAGCACTTTTAAGCTGCCGATGGTTTTACGCAAAATCTGTCATTCAAATAGTCTTTTAAACATGATTTTCATCATTCAGACGATAGAGTGGCAATTTCATGATGGCTAAACATAATTTTTTTTGTTCCAGAATGCAAATCAGACTTCTGGAAATATAGGTATACCACAACTATCCACGGATGAAAGGTGTCAACTCCGTACCATTTCCTGTTACAACAAGCGAGCAGCAGCAGTGAAAAAAGCAGGCACACAGACACACACACACACACACACACACACACACACACACACACACACACACACACACACACACACACACACACACACACACTCTCTCTCTCTTCTCCTTTTAATTACCAATATATATATATACATACATAGATACATGTGTGTTTCTGCATGCATGGATATGCATATACGCCTGGTGTTGGCTTAATGGCTGAATGTGCTCGATAGTCAAGGAGACTGCTAAGGCAGCACCAACACTCTGCACAGGGTATGGTCACAATGGATGGATGGATAAACATATACATAAACAGATACAAATACAAATACACATGTGTGTATATATATATATATATATATATATATATATATATATATATATATATATATATATATATATATATATATATATATATATATATATATATATATATGACAGTTTTTACAGCCATTTTTCCCTGCTGTGCAGGGGTTAGGCTTTTTCTTGAGGCAATGTTTTATGGCCGGATGCCCTTTCTGACGCCAACCCTGGTCGCCTCTTACGACACACAGGGATATGGTATACCTATTCTAACCGGGGCATACACCGGGACCAGTACACTGGTACTCACTTCGCCGACCTCAGATGGATGACAGGCTGAGTCAACCCCCTGGTGTTAATTCAGCAGCCAACGGGGCTTGAACTCAGGACCCTGGGATCCCAAGCCGCCACCCTAACCACGAAGCCAACACCAGTCTTCATATATATATATATATATATATACATATACATATATATATACATATATATATATATATATATATATATATATACATATATATATACATATACATATACATATATACACATATATATATATATATATATATACATACACATATATATATATATACACAAACACATTTATATATACACACACTCACACACACACACACACTCACACACTCACACACACACACACACACACACACACACACACACACACACACACACACACACACACACACACACACACACACACACACACACACACACACACATACCGGGCGTAGTGGCGTGCGCCTGTAATCTGGCTACTCAGAGGCTTGGGTTGGAGGATCGCTTGAGGACGGGAGCTCTGCACTGGGCCACGCTATGAGAGGGTGTCGGGCAGCCCAGAATCATGGCGAAACCCAATCCTTATCCCTGTGTCGTAAGAGGCGACCAGGGTTGCGTCAGGAAGGGCATCCGGCGTAAAACCTATGCCAAATCAGTATAGTATGCGGATCATAACGGATGATCCGCTGTGGCGACCCCTAACGGGAGCAGCCGAAAGACAAACAACAACATATATATATATATATATATATATATATATATATATATATATATATATATATATATATATATATATATATATATATATATATATATATATATATATATATATATATATGCTAGCAGAGCCCACTCATTGCTTCGCTGTTGGACCAATTAGTCATCGTATTTACCAAAACTTTTGGGTGAGAAGGAGAAGGAAGGGAAGATAAATTTACCCATGCATAGAGTGCTTTCACCCCTCACCCTCACCCCAACCGCCTCCCCCCCCACTCCCTATCAGCATCCTCACATCCTGCTTCCCCCCCCCTTTGCTCCCCCCTCCCTCCGTTCATCCTGATGTCCCTTCTCGCTAGAAGTGTCTCATACATGACATGACAGGCTTTGACAGACCCTTCCGTTTTGGAGGGAGGGTGAAGGGGGAGCTGGGGGAGAGGAGAGTGTTGGAGGACAAATTTACCCATGTGAAGACTGTTTTAACCTTAATGTTGCCCAGGTAAAAAAGGAAATTGTAATACCCTCTGCCACCACCACCAGGTGGCGGTACACGGTACACATTTACATGAACAATTTATGCCCCCACCCACCCCCTCCACACCTCCGTGTGAGGGCACGGCCACTTAGCCTATGTTACCCCCCACACAAAGCTGTATTTGTACCCCAAATTTGGAGTTTGTAACCAAAAAGATGTGGCCGTGCAGAAGGAACAAAGCCACAACGAGAGAGGGAGAAAGAACGAGAGTGAGAGACAGGGAGAGAGAGAAAGAGAGAGAAAGAGAGAGAGGGAGAGAGAAGGAGGGAGAGGGAGGGAGGGAGAGAGAGGGAGAGAGAGGGAGGGAGAGAGAGGGAGGGAGAGAGAGGGAGGGAGAGGGAGAGAAGAGGAGGGAGAGAGAGGGAGGGAGAGAGAGACATGTACATGTATATGTTTTTGTATTTTTTTCCCCCACACGTTTTTCAAGCTGCCAGACCTGTGCTCCAGCTGCTGCCACCATGCTCAAGAGCCTTTCATTGTGTGATAACATACAGCATATAATGGCACGGTGATGTAAATTAAATGGAGTTTTTTTTCCATTACGAAACAAAACTATTAAAGGAATACTGCGATCTAAATGAATCGGCAATGAAAGTGCTCGGAAAGCTGTCAGCTTCACTTGCTAGTGGAGACAAGGTGTTAGCGAGCTATTTGCTAAAGTGCATTTTGCTTCAGCCACTAACTGTGTAATGCAAGGGGAAGGTTAAATCATCAGGCAAAAGCAATTTAGAGGCAAAATAGAAACACTTTGGACAGCTTGCTGAGCACATACCTGCTTTTTGGCCATCCCGTGGTCCAAATGAGGTGGTCAGCTTTTCAAGGAGGTCTTGTTCAGTGCCTCCTACCATGTGTGCCGTCTCTTCCAGCAACCAGAGCAGGCCTCGGCCTCCCTCGGCAGGGCACAGGGCGAGGGGTAGCACCTGCAGGCCAAAATGTTTGTGACTCATCCATTCTGGAATCAAGGAATTCTTGAAGTTGAGATATTGGGAGAGATATTTGACCCTTGTCCTATAAACATACATTTATTAACCGAACTTAATCTATTTAATTAATAATTGCAATTATTAATTAAATAGCTAATTGCAGATTCCATGTGCAGTCATGGACACCCACATGATGACCTAATATGTACAATAAGATGTGTTATCGCCATAAGATTATGGGTGACAAAACTGTTTTTTTCCACATACAAAAGACGGCATGCTCTATCATGCAGCATTTACAAATTTGTTGCCTTAGTTGGGGATTTAATTTAGAATCAGACAGTTGAGAAACAAACAAGCGATGAACTGGATTACAATGAAAAACTAGTCTTGATCATGAAGGTTCGTGTCGATCTCCATCGACAGACAGGTAGAACAATGGATGCATGGAATCAACAGGACGTTGATCGAGGTATATGCTAAATGCCATGGGAAGCAAGGAGAAGCTGATATTTCAGACGTTAAAACTTCCTCGGAGCAAAAGAGGGATAATGTCCGAAACATAAGCTTCTTCATACTTCCCATGGTTAGCCAATGTTGATCAACATCCTGTTTATTCAATCCAATGAACTAAATTATTGTGCCACCGATGAGATCTTTAAGGTCCAATGAATTTAATTTGAAGGCCTGACTTGTGGATAAGGGAGGAATGACAATTTTTAGTCAGGATAGGCTCCTTCAGAAGTGAAATACTGTCAGACCCCACTATTCGTGGACCCCATGTATTCACGGGTCGTAAAGTGTGACCTGCTTCAACATTTGTGCTTCACATATTCATGGGGTTTTTATATTATTATTAATTTACACCTCAGGACTGGTCTCCAATATCAACCAGGGAAATTGGAAATCAGCCAACATCCCAGCATTACATAAAAAGGTGCAAAAACAGATCCCGTCAACTACAAGCCTAATTAGGTTCATGTACTTCCAATCATTAGCAAGGTCATGGAATCCATCATCGCAGTTGACATAAAATCATTCCTTTTCTCCAACAGCCTCATATCAGGTCATCAATTCAGATTCAGACCTGGTCACTCGACTTTGAACATGCTACTTCAATTTTTTCAACAATGGATGGAGGCACTCAATATCAGACATGAGATCAGGGCAGTCTCTTTGGACATATATCGAGCTTTTGATACAGTGGCATCCTGCCTTGTTCTCCAAACTATCTGCCTATGGAATCCAAAGCCAAGTACACTCTTGGATTCCTGACTTCCTCCCCTCTCGTAGCCAACACGTGGCTCTCAACGAAACCCTTTCATCTCCTATCCCTGTCAAGGCTGGAGTACCCCAAAGGCAGTGTTCTTGGCCACATATTATTCCTAATCTTCATCAATGATCTCACCGACTCTCTGGAAAATCCTCTTTATCTCTTTGCTGATGACTCCACACTCTGCTGTGACATTATTCATGCTTCTGACAGACAGGCAGCAGCCTCTTCCCTCCTCAGACCTTGAGAAAATCATAAACTGGTCAAACACAATTTTGCTCACGTATCCATATTGTCCATCCTTTGCGTTCTCCCTTACCAATCATTGTTACCTGTATCCCGTGTTTGTCTATCTCCATCTACTTTATCCCTCTGCCCTGCTGTTGGTGTTTCACCTTCCTTCTACCATTCCCTTTGTTATGTTGTGTCCTGATTTGTTTTGTGCAATTGCTCTTCCACGAGCCTAGATCATGTTAAAAAAAAACAAACAATGCCTCAACATTTGCAGCATTTTTCAGAAATGTATTCCCCGCGAATAGCGGGTTCTGACAGTACAGATAAACATACTACCCGTTAAACCCCAATGAAGTTTTATCACTGCTTTGCATCTTACCATGGCGGCTTGTGAGCTGTCATCCACAGCTGGTATGGATGCAGCCGATGCAGACTTTTCAACATCAAATTCCACATCGACATTTTCCTAAAGAAGAGGAACCAAAGGATACACCATTCGGAATTTAATTTGTACATCGTAGCAAAATTAACACAAGAAAAACCTGAATGGTGCTTGTGTTTAGATTCTCACAATAAATTCACTCCCACAGGAAAGACAAAGAATCTCCACTGTGAAGAACAGGAAGTAAAAGTTGAAGTTTCATGAGGCAATAGGACATCGGCCAATTGTGTACAAGGAAAAGTTACTTCCACAGATATTAGTGGGAAATTGATTGACATTGTACTTGCTGCTTTACGGAGCATTATATACAGAGAAGAATATGCACAAATAAATATATTTTTTTCAACGATTAAATCGAGCAATTCTCAGTCCTGTACATGTAGAATTTGCATTTCGCTTTTAAAAACTTTGGCACCATTAAAGGCCTACCTCCAAGTATCTCGCGTACTCAGATTCTACAGAACGCTCATGGGAGAGTAGCTGCAGACGGTCTTGCACATAATTTTGGCACAGTTCGGCGAACGTGCCTGCCCGGGTCTCTCGTGTCGACCCATGGACTGGAGAAGCCTGGTCTTTTGAAACGTGGGTTTTAGAGTTGGATCTTTCATGGAGGGAGACAAACCGAGGCTGTTGAAAGCCTGGAGCGTCTACGATAAGGATGCTGGTCAATGCTTGTGGCTTGGAACCGAACGACCTGTATAAATCCAAAGAGAGATGTTGGTAAATGAGAGAAAGTATTTGCATTTTCAAAAATCATAAAGCCAGAGGATTATAAAAAATTAAACAATCTTTATGTATTAAATTGAGTCCATCAGAACCAATTAAGTGCTCCCAAAATGTAGTACGATTTGAGTACTTGTGTACTGTTCGTTTCTTTGTCCCATTTTTGTCTGTTCGGTACTCCACCTTGTTGTCAGTAATTGTCCAACAAGGTGGGGCAAGAGTAGGGTACTTACCTTTGAGGTGTCTTGCCTGGGTTTGATTATTGACCCGACGATAAACTGTCCGATTGGTGTTTCACATTGCATCGCAAAATGAGCCGTCTCTCGGATGGACGTTAAGCTGGACCTCTTAATATCTACCGGCATTAGTTGGTGAACATTAAATATCCCACGTGTCATTCTTGATGAGTAAGTGAGCTATGAGCGGCACCCTGAAAAAAATTACTCGTGCCAACCTAAACTACAGGTAGCAGGAGGTCCGATATTATCGGATCGTCCTCGACACCAGTTTTCACTGTTTGTTCCATCTCATTCACGTTCCTCGGTGTTTACACATCACGTGTGAGTGGCGGTCTTTAGCGACGATGAGCAAACCATTATTGTCAGTAATGTAACCTTTCTATTATTTGTTTTTTGCTTGAACCTTCATTATTTTTTCATTTAAAAGAAAAGGATAACGTATTGTAACATTCCATTATCTAACACATCCTTCATGCACACATCACTGCAGTAATTCCTCACGACTCCAATGACAAATTTCATCAACAAAGTCCAAATTTTGAATGCCTCTCATTTCACATTCATTGAGCGAACCAGTAATAAAACTCATCATGAACTTTTTTTCTTTCTTTTTAGAAAATTCCGTCAAGTTTCCATTCTCCTGCTGCCTGAAAACTTTTCAGTGACCCAAAAATAACCACGATGAAAGACGTCCTTGTGGAAAGAATGTGTGCAACGTGACCTGTTAATGAGGGACACGATAACGTGAAGAATTTCCATGTAGAGTCCACTTGCCATTCCCTGCAATCGTTCCAAAGCAGTCAACTTCAGTCCTGCAAAACAACAGGCTGTGCGATAGAAAGAATGTATGAGAAGGAATGTCGTGATGTGACAAAGCGAGTCCTGTGGTCGGGTAATAGAACCTGAGAGAGTAAGGATACCGACGGGGAGACGAGGTTGTAGAATGGGACAGTCTGAGCATTGCTTTGCTGTGGCAACCATCACCGATTAGATCTCCAGTTGGCTAGCGGATTGCACGCCAATATTAAATATTATTTATTGTGTACAAAAACTTAGAAAAAGGCCGCAATATGACAACATCATCATGAGGTGAAATAAACTCATCATTTGTTTGGAAATTCGTTGAGAACACCCTAAATAAAGTGAAAACATTGCCACAGTTATGTTAAATGATATCACACATGTGACTATTCAAGAGTTAATTATCCAAGGCAGGGCTTTTGATATGGGCCAAACAATGTCATCTCACGGAGACTTCCGATGACATATTAATGGATTTTGGTGCTACTTATCATCGAGAACATCTCACAATCTGCAAACTATTGTAAAGGTTCATGGTGATGATAAATTGCTCTTCCTGGAACATCAAAAAAGATGTTCTATTTCGAGACAGAACCTATTTCCATCTTGCCCCCTTCTCACCCTCCCCCGTGAGGCTCTGGAGACGAACGCCCTTCACATCGTTGGCATCTGGTGACCACTTCTCACTCATTGCAAACAAGCTGACAGCCTTGAAGTCTTTTTCGCATCTTTTCTTATATTGATTCTCCCATTGTTTCCCCCCCCCTACCCAATGTTTGCCCCCCCCCCCCACCCCAGGTCGCAGTCATTCGACCAGAAACCTTTACCTTTTTACCCTCCCCAAGTCTAAGCTTAATGCTCACCTGCATTCATAAATCCCCCTATTATCTCGCATGTGGAACAGTCTTCTTGAGTCTGTTGTCTCGTGCTTTCCCCCTCCAGTCTTCTGCCGACTGCCACCTCATGGTCTCTCAAAAGCAAGATTGTCCATCCTACTCTACAGCCCTACAGGGAATGTAGTTTTCCATTGGATACCATGATTATGTGTACTAGCAGAGATGATATCTGCATTGCAGACCGGACAGCTGGCCTAACGTCTCCGACTCTGACGAATTTTTTTTTTTTTTTTTTGTGAGCAGAGCAAAAGAGGATTAAGGGTTCCTTTTTTGCCTCCGACAAATGGTTAACATCCAACATGTCACTTTCGCAATGCTTTTCCTGGCGGTTAGAATGCCCTGATCAACATCCTGTTGATTTCATTCATTGTCCTGATGAGAAAATATTGCACAAGGTAATTGTTCTGAATCTATTGCCCATGACATTGATACAGTGGCTCTCCTGTTTGTGCTTTGCTGTCATTAAAACATATTGTAGTGTACATAGTTTGTGCACATTGCCAACCATACTCTGTTCGGGAAGTGGGGTCTACATGCATCACGTGGTGAAGCTATTGTATTTTTGCAATTGCACATCTTTCTCTGAGATTCCTAGTGATCCATTATCAAAGCGATAATTTGGTCTCATTTGAACTGAACAGGACCGCTTCGCTGATGCCTGCGGTATTAAACCGCCATTTTTCTGTCTGTGGTTGGATGTTTTCCACCAAACAGGATAATGTCGAGAGTACGCAAGTGTGCACCTTGTGAAAATTATTTAATAACTCGCATTGTGTTGAAAGATGCACAACAAAACATTCGAAATGACCCTAGAATGCTCATATAACTGCTTTTCAATGGGCCCATACTTCCGGGTTTGCACCTCCGTGTCGTGAAACCGATGAAGTTTGGAGTGTGTGGGGGTGTTCACATGAGCACTCAGTTGTTTCACAAAACATATTCAATTATAATTTCTCACGTGACATAATTACATGTTAAGATGCCTCACCTTGTGTGCACAGTACATATTCAGACTGATAAGATAGTGCAAGACCATCTGGCATGCATCTAAGAGGAATGATCCCAAATTAAATTATTGATGTAATTTCTCAAATCCTTGACTAATTCTATTGTATTTTTTTGTGAGCAGAGTTGGAGGAGACGTTAAGCCAAGTGTTCAGTCTGTAATGCAGATAGCAGACCTAATCGTGGTGTCCAAAGGAAAACTGAATTCCCTGAAAGGCTTGAGAGTCGGGCAAATAATCTTGCTCCAGTTGGACCTTTCCTGTCCGACAACTGTCATAATAATCCATCAACAGGAAATCAGAATAAATCATTCTGTCTATCTAGTCTGATAGATGCACAGTCTGCCTTTCTTGTTGCCTCACTTTCATGGCCTACTCAGTCATTCATGTACACCCCTCTGACTGCTGGTTATATCATTACTGAGCTGCAGCAATGCCAATGACGCAGTCATCCCTGAAGATTGGGGAGGAAATTCAGAATTCGGCAATGATTCCAGCACAAACTGGCATACTATTTTCGAAACGTACAGTGGGATTTATTCATGGGAACCAGGAAATGCTCGCAGACAGAAATCAGCTTAACACCTCCATCTGAAGGATGGCGTACACCATGATGCGAACTGCATCCAAAGCAACAGGATGGCAGTTTATCATCAGGTCGGGATTAAATGGTTCAAATGTGAGTACACTACAATGAGCGACCCTGTCAATCCTGTATCACAGAAAAATAAATTTACTCAAATGGAAGACCAAAAAGGAACCTGAAGAAGTAAAGAGCAAAGATGGAGTAATCAGGAGGAACCAGGATAGGATTCTGGTTTCAGCCGCTACTCCACAACCCTCAAACCCATCTAGGCACAGCCAAGTGAGCCTCACAGAAAACTTTCTGCAATAATTCACTTCTCTTAGAGAGATACATAATGAAAGAGAGGGATGGAGATTAAAAGTGATGAAAGGGAAGTAAAAGCAAGAATTAGAATGAATAAAGAGAATTGCGGGAAAAAACCCAATAGAAATAAATGTGAAAGGAACAAAGAACAAAGATGTTGGGAACCTGGACATTTCAGCAGTTACTCCCTAGGCTCAAACGCAGCAACAGGTGCAAGCTACCAGTGGTCTGTGTTGCTCAGAATTAAAAATAATTAATCAGTCCCAATTCACCTCTCAGGGATCCAATTCGGCCGATTCAAACATGCCTTGCTTTGGAAAAATGAATAACATCATCAAAATAATTAATTGCTCAGAATGTAGTTCAATATAGTTTATGTCCATATAGTTCAGTCTGCTGTTCAAAGACTTTCAAACAAACTGTATTGGAAATGACTTTTCTTGAATCAATGTTATACCAAACATTTGGTTTTGTCATCATGTGACCGAGTCAAACGTGTTTGTTAATGGCTGGTTGGTTATTTCAGCTTTTGGATCTTTACATGATCAATGTGCAGCATTAGTTTGGTTTTCCCTTCTTTCCATGCAATATTCAACTGTTTGTATTGACCAAAAGATTTATTGCATTGAAAAGAAGGGTGAAAGAAGAATGAAGAGAAGGGGGTAGGGACCATCTGTAAATCATCACCTGGTGTTTGCTCCATTTCCTCCAGCCATAAACCAGCCGAGGTGAGGCCTTTTCCATGTTCTTTGCCCGGATCGGATGAACGCTCACGCAGTTGAAGGTGGTGCTTGAAAATGAAGGTCGAAAGCTCGTCCAGAGAACAACCAAGTAGGTAGGCAGCTTTCTGGGCGTACTCGTGTTTCGCAAACTGCTTTCTGCCCACTACACATGACAGGGCCGTATTGGTCTTCAGGAAAACCATTTAAAGTTCACATTAGTCAGTTTGTTTTTCTGCACACATACTCGAGGCTCATAGAAGAGTTATAACTAGAACACTGAACAAATGGATTAGAAAGCAACAGGACAAAAGGAACAACAGAGAGAGAGGGGGAAAAACACCAACAGCAGAGCCGAAGGCTAATACAGAGGGAGGTAGATAAACAACGGGTGTGGGGAGGAATGGAGGGCAGGAGAGGATGCATGACATTGTGCTGCTGGAGATACTATTGCACAGGTGGACAACATGGATACAGAAGGAAACTCTCAGGAGGGAAACTGGGAATTTGGAAGGAGGAAGGATTGGGGTGATGTGAGGGAGGGGGTTAATGAGGGTACAAAAGATAATGTTTTGGGATTGGGGACTATCTGAGATGTTGGAAAGCAGTTGGCTTGAAGGCCTGGAGGGAAGAATGAGATTGAAGAGGACGTGGAAGTTGGTTCCACAGGCAGGAACCAACTTCCACATTTCCTCAAAATGGATGGATTTTTTTCACCCTTTAAGTGATAATATCCAATAATAATTATCATTTGATGGTATGAAATCAACCGAGGTGGCCAATTATTCATACAGTACATTGAACATCGCCTGATGGCCGGTGATCTGGACCTAAAAAGTGAGCCAAACATGGATGTGGCACTGACCATGGCAGTACAGTTGACCCTTCATTAGGGGTCAGAGATTACCATACTGTCCCTTATACTACAATCTCCTCTCGTAACAGAAATCACATTCTTGAACAACCTTGCCTTCCCTCAATTATATTAAGCCCTTCAGGGTTTGGACATACAAACAAACAAATACATTATTTATTTTTGAAGAAAAAAAGGTACATCAAACCAAAAAAGTAACTAGATAAGAAATATAAATCTGTACTCATAAATGTCAGAGTGTGTGTGTGTGTGTGTGTGTGTGTGTGTGTGTGTGTGTGTGTGTGTGTGTGTGTGTGTGTGTGTGTGTGTGTGTGTGTGTGTGTGTGTGTGTGTGTGTGTGTTTCTCCTCCATAACTCCAAAACCATGAAACCTAAGGGCCCCAAACTTTGCATGCAGACCAAAAGAACTCCCAGGAAGTGCATGAATGCAAATTGGGTGTTTGGGTAGATTTGAACATTCCTTTTGAAGATAATTAATGGCTTACCTCCATGAAAGGCTTATCCTTGGTCAGCCCCAATTCACCTTGGAGAGGTCGTAATTCAGCTTCCTCAAAACATGCCTTGCCTTGGAAACATGATCTACTCTCAAAGACTAATTAAAGCATATAATTGAGATATTACATCTAATTTGAGAATCGGATCTTGTGGACTAAATAAGTGTCAAAATCTGGAGTGAAATCTAAAAATTGAATCAAATTAGCAATTTTTGACCTCGTGTATTTTGTAAGCAAAACATTAAGCTTATTTTTTTTTTCTACTGTTTGGATGATTATATTGAGTGAAGAAAAGATTGAGGAATGTGCAAAAAGTGGAATTTCATTAAGCGCAGCCAAAAATAATTAACCAGTGGGATCGAAGCTGTTTTGCACATCATGGTGATACTGTCCACAGGGTCCTTTTTTCAGCAATTATGATCGCAGTTTGTTTTTTCACCTTTTTGTGCGATCTGCTTTATTTATAAAAGATCAATATAAATCTATTAAAACTTCCAACATTGAATCAAACCACATGTTCCAAATTCTGCCATGTTGGTTTGACCGAGCAAGGCAATGACTGACATTTTGTGTGCTCTCTGTGGGAATTTTGTTGAGCTAATTTTTCGCTTGAATTCCACATTTAAAGAATTATATTTAAAGGTAAGCCTTTGTCGTTCTCCTTTTCGTGTACTTTATCCATGGAATTCATACGGAACCTGTGAATCGATACATTTTAAATCCCTTCTCTAATCGATTGGTGCATCGAACGGCATAGAATCCTGTTATTTTTAAATGAATGACGAGTGACTGTGTACTCATTCAATAAGCTATTGACAGATAAAGAAGACAAGAAGAAAACACTGCAACAAAAGCTGCATCGAGAGCAGCCTTAACTTCTCAACAGCAAGAAAGAATATGAGAGGCAAATGCAACAGGAATGGCTGCATCCAGGGACCAGCCCTGGAGGGAAAAAGAAAAGTCTGCATTCTCCTACAATCCAGTCTTGGATTATGCTTCTGACCCATTAGTTGGTATTGGATGAGCTGTCTCAATGTCAATTACTTGCAGGCACTGTGATGCGATGAAATGGACAGGAGAAGCTCCAGGAGTATGCTGCAAGAGCGGCCAGATTTGACTGCCCCAAATAAATGCTCCTCCTGAACCTCTGCGTACATTGTTGACAGTCAACACTCCAAATGCAAGTCATTTCCAAAGAAACATCATAAGATACAACTCATGCTTCAATATGACATATTTTGTTACCACAAAAGAGATCAGAGAATTTGGTTACATGCCCACATTTAAAGTGCAGGGGTAGGTTTATCATTAGATTGGCAATCTCCAGCCACTACCAAATGAAGTGCCAAAATTCCTGCAGATCTACTTCATTGGTGACAATACAAAGCAGGCTGAACAGCACTGCAGCAATGTCATTCAAACCAAGCTAGAAGTGGTGTTGCAGTTGCAAGATATGCTCCACAAGGAAAACCACTATGTTCAGAATATCAAGGGTGCCATGGAGAAGATGACATCCGAGTACAAAATTATCATTCATTCAGACAAAACTCCAGCTGGGGAGCATGAGCAGCACTTCAATGCACCCACCACATCAGAAGTGGCTGTCATCCCAGCTGGTGAACAACATGGCAATCGAGACATTGTGCTGCAACTCAAACAACTCCCTCCAGAGAAATGCTTAGACACACTGATCATGTGTTGCACTTCAGTATACACTAATTTTCTGGCAGGGTGATGATGGATAACATTTTGAAATGCAACAAACAAATGCAGTAACTGGAGTGCTATGCGAAAATAAGATTTCTGCCATGGACTTGTTAGCCTACAAGATTATGCTTCGAGCTGGTAATTTCAATCACATCTTGCGATGCAAAGATCTCTTCCACCAATTTGTTGTGGACATTTATGCAAAAATTGAGACAGAACAGCTGAGATTCATTCAAAAGAACCAAAAGAAACTCTGAGTCAAAAACTATGTTCACCTCAGGGATGCCACGAACAATGATGGAAATGCTGCCAATGTTGGCCAATTAGTGATTTTACCTTCCAGTTTCACAGATGTTCCCCACTACATGCATGAGTGCACTCATGATGCCATGACATATGTGAGAAACTATGGCCGTCCTGATCTCATCACCTGCAATCCAGCTTGGGAGGAAGTGGATAATGAACTCAGGCCAGGCCAAAAACCACAGCATCGCCATGATTTGCTGGCAAGAGTATTCCGACAAAAAATGAAGGCATTGATGAATGTCATCAAGGGAAATATTTTTGGAGCCATTAAGTGCTGTAAGTACACAATTGAATGACAAAATCGTGGCCTGCCACATGCCCACATTCTGACTTGGCTTCAAGATGAACTTCATGTGTAAAGAGTGGATGACTTCATCAGTGCTGAACTTTCAGACCCAGAAATTGATCCACTTCTTTTCAGCACTGTCAAAACACAGATGGTGCATGGTCCCTGTGGAAGTATCAATCTAAAGTCACCATGCATGAAAGATAACAAATACACAAACAGGTTCCCATAACATCTTCTGAAAGAGACACAGACAGGACAAGATGGAAAGTCACTGTATCATCAGAGAAAAACAGAAGATGGTGGATTCACAACAACCATCAGAGTTTGTGGTTGAGAGGTTGAAGTTGACACCAGGTGGATTGCTCCATACTGTCCACTCCTCACATGGCTATTGAATGCACCCATCAATGTTGAGTACTGCCACTCTGTGAAATCCATCAAATATGTGTGTGCAAGTATGTCAACAAAGGATGTGACATGGTTGTGTTTGGCCTGGAAATGGATGGGACTGTGCATGATGAGTTTCGGCAATATGAATTGGGAAGATACATCAGCAGCAATGAAGCCATCTGGAGGATCTTGAACTTCCCAATTCATGAGCGACATCCTACTGTAGTTCATCTCAGTAAGCACCTTGAGAAAGGCCAAAGAGTGCACTCCACTAAGGAGAATGTACGTGAGCACATCCAAGTCCCACAAGACAGAACTCTCACTGCTTTTTTTCAATCTCTGCCAGGATGACAAATTTTCTAAGCCACCATTGTATCATCAGATACTAAACTACTACATATGGAATGTTGGCAGCACAAAGTGGGCTCACCAAAAAGTAGGACAAACTGTACCAGACCAGCCAGGCATCAAAGCCAGTGATGCACTTGGTCATGTGTACACTGTACATCCCAACAATTTTGAATGCTTTTACTTGAGACTGCTTCTGCATGAAGTCAAAGGTCCAACATCATTTGAGGACTAGCGAACAGTGGATGCCACAGTCTGTGAAACTTACAAACAGGCTTGCCAGCTCAGAGGACTCCTGGAGGATGATACACACTGGAACAGCACATTTGAGGAAGCAGCTGGAACTCAATCACCATGGATGCTGCAGACATGTGTTAAGTCAAATCCTCAACAACTATGGGACAATCACAAGGAGAATCTGGCAGAGGACATTTTGCATCATGCGTAAATGCAAAATCTGAACCTGGAACTGGACTACAGTGATGCCATCTTCAATCAAGCTCTCATCATCATTGAAGACAAAATCAAGGTTTTTGGTGGATCAGACCTCAAAACTTTTGGCCTTTCTGACCCTCAACGACACAATGACAATGAGCTCACAAATAAAATTTTGAGAGAGACCAACTGCAACATGGAACAGCTTTCTGAATACATACAGGAGAATGAGCCATGTTTGGTTGGTTCCAGACCAGAGAAACATTCAATAAGATTACACAAGAAGTTTTCAATGGGTGTGGTGCCACCTCCTCTCTGGATGCTCCCGGTGGAACTGGCAAAACTTTTCTCATCAATCTTCTTTTGGCAAAAATCCGGCAGAGAAACACAATTGCCCTTAAAGTGGAATCATTGGGCATTGCTGCCACACTGTTGACAGGAGGAAGAAAAGCTCATTCAGTCTTCAAGTTACCGTTAAATCTGGATCCACCAACACTGCAATGGAACACGTTTGGATGTCAAGAAGTTTATGCCTCATGTCATTGAAGCCACATTCATGACTGGCCATGCAGCACGACAGGATGTATTCATTCCACACATTCCAATCACCTCCTCCGACTCAGCCTTTTCTATTTAAAAGGCTCCAGTTCCATGTCCACCTCAGTTTTGCCATGAGCATCGACAAGGCACAAGGAAAATCACTCAAAGTTGTTGACCTCAACCTGCAAAGCTTTTCTCATGGCTTTGGTCAGCCCCAAGGTCAACCTGCAAAGCTACGTTGGTTTTTCCAGAGTTGGCAATGACAAAAACCTTTTTTTCTTGGCCCCACATGGAAAAACATGCAACATTGTCTCTCCTGAAGCTCCACAAGGATAAAAAGAAAAAAGTCAACCATTGTGATAAAATGTGATGTGAAATCCTCAGTGCTGAAGAAGATGAAATAGTGCTGGAGAAGAAGGAAGAAAGAGGAACGAGAACAAAGGCAGAAAGAGGAACACAAAAGAAGGAGAAAGATAGAAGGAGGAGAGAAAGATGGAGAACAATGAAAAAGGATAACAAAGAAGAAATGAAGAAGAGGTAGATAGAAGAAGAAAGTTACAAGAAGAAGCCAGGCAGGACAGGAAGCTAGAAGTACAGAAATATGACAAAACAACAAGGAATAACAAAAATCCAGAGCAGCAGAAACTCGGCAAGATCAAGAAGCAAGAGGAGAAGCAAACACAGCAGCAATCACTGCATTCTGCCCTCCCATACCTGCGATCTCCTAATCATTGTGTTATACTTCAGTTGGTTGTCCATACTATCTGGTTCAGGAGGACACAGTTCAAGCCGATGAAACCTTTGTCGGCTCTGTGTCAAGCGGGGTCATCACCAAAAATACAAAACACACAGGAAACAGTGCTCTTCGTTGAGGCATGGTGGTAATGGTCATGTTGAACCCTCGACCAGTCAAAGATCCCCGGGAGGTTAAATATCAAGGCAAGGTATAAGCTTTAGTCTTATTTGCTCTCTTCCACCCATCTCTCTCTCTCTCTCTCTTTCTGTTTCCTCCCACCGCTCCTCCCCAGAATGATGGTGCATGAACGACTCACTCAGAATGATGGAGCACAAATGACTCACTCAGAATGATGGAGTACAAACGACTTGCTCAGAATGATGGAGCACAACTGACTGACTCAGAATGATGGAGCACAAATGACTGACTCAGAATGATGGAGCACAAATGACTCACTCAGAATGATGGAGCACAAATGACTCACTCAGAATGATGGAGCACAAATGACTCACTCAGAATGATGGAGCACAAATGACTCACTCAGAATGATGGAGCACAAATGACTCACTCAGAATGATGGAGCACAAATGACTCACTCAGAATGATGGAGCACAAATGACTCACTCAGAATGACGGCGCATGAACGACTTGCTCAAATGATGGAGCACAAATGACTCACACAGAATGATGGAGCACAAATGACTGACTGATAATGATGGAGCACAAACTATTTGCTCAAATGATGGAGCACAAATGACTGACTCAGAATGATGGAGCACAAATGACTAACTCAGAATGATGGAGCACAAATGACTGACTCAGAATGATGGAGTACAAACGACTTGCTCAGAAGGATGGAGCACAAAAGACTTGCTCAAATGATGGAGCACAAACGACTTGCTCAAATGATGGAGTACAAACGACTTGCTTAGAATGATGGAGTACAAATGACTCACTCAGAATGATGGAGCACAAATGACTAACTCAGAATGATGGAGCACAAATGACTAACTCAGAATTATGGAGTACAAACGACTCATTCAGAATGATGGAGCAGAAATGACTTGCTCAAATGATGGAGTACAAATGACTCACTCAGCATGATGGAGTACAAATGACTTGCTCAAATTGATGGAGCACAAACGACTTGCTCAAATGATGGAGCACAAATGAGTCACTCAGAATGATGGAGCACAAATGAGTCACTCAGAATGATGGAGCACAAATGACTCACTCAGAATAACTCGCTCAGAATGATGGAGCACAAATGACTCACTCAGAATAACTCGCTCAAAATGATGGAGCACAAATGACTCACACAGAATGATGGAGCACAAATGACTGACTGATAATGATGGAGCACAAACTATTTGCTCAAATGATGGAGCACAAATGACTGACTCAGAATGATGGAGCACAAATGACTAACTCAGAATGATGGAGTACAAACGACTTGCTTAAATGATGGAGCACAAATGAGTCACTCAGAATGATGGAGCACAAATGAGTCACTCAGAATGATGGAGCACAAATGAGTCACACAGAATGATGGAGCACAAATGACTCACTCAGAATGATGGAGCACAAATGACTCACTCAGAATAACTCGCTCAGAATGACAGAGTACGAACAATTCGCTCAGCCCAGGATGACAGAGCACGGACAGCTCACTCAGGATGACGTGGCGTGGCAAAAGCATCTGCAGTGAGTGAACAATTTGCTCAGAATGACTTAGCGTGGTTGTTGTTGTTGTACTATTAAATCCGCACTGGAGAGAAAATGTGTTATCAGAACACGCATTATACAAGGGTCACCTGTACTATGATACTGTGACGTCCACGGGACTTGAACAGTCCCGCCAACGTAGAATGAGCCGAAACGATGGACGCGGTTTATTTATTTATAACCCAAAGATGGCGGTTCTAATCGCTATACCACAAACGGGACGAGGAAGTTGGCACGAGTCGCTTTTCACTGAGTTGATAACGTTTATTTCTCAAACCAGAAATAACAAGACTCGGCAAGAGGAGGGATCCGGGGCGATTCGACGGGATGGTGGTGTGGGTTCGGGCATGGGGAAAACACAGACAATTCCAATGAATATACAAATCTCAAACCCTCTAAGGCACCAGGTACACACACACACACACACACACACACACACACACACACACACACACACACACACACACACACACACACACACACACACACACACACACACACACACACACACACACACACACACACACACACACACACACACACACACAGTAGCTGGTCCTGGTGGTAAGGCTGGCCCGTGGTGCAGACGCAACTGTCCCTAGATTGGCGCCGGACGAGCTGGCGTTGCGCTCGTCAGGGGCAGGAGACACCGTGGTACTGTCGACCTCCTGGTGTCGGCCCAAGTCCGCTCACAGCCGCCAGGGAACCAGTTCTGGCGCCAAGTTGCGAGCAGGAGAGGGAGGCAGGTCCGCCCGCCGTTCGACCCCGTACTCAGAGCCAGCAGAACCCCAGAGCCAACCGAGGTGAGGAACGAAGCACAGCAGGGCCTCGAGACACGATGAAAACCAGGATCGAATCAGCCCAACAAAAAGCACGCTCCCAGCACAACAACCTCCACCAAAACGGTTTTTCTGTACCGATCTTCTTCCTCTTCACTTTTTCCCGAACAGAGCTTTTTTTTTATCCTCCCGTCCTCGTCACTTCCAATCGAGCCGTTTTATTGGCCCTGCGCCGTCGCCCTCCGCCAATCGTGATCACGGGGCGGAGCCATCCGCAGCACTGTCCTGTGACGTCACGACAAGCCTCCAGAGAATACTAAAAGGGGTTTACGCAGACACACTTACCCTATCCCGTATCCCTATCTAATTACGTGACAATTATCATTTCCCCCTTGAAGAAATGGACATTTACTAGACAACTTATCACCACTGAATTGCTACTTATTACATCGAGATCCTGGTAAACTCGAACAGCATGGCATACCTAATTAAACATCCTAATTACCCTTTGAATGCATACCCCCCCTCAAACGTAACAATACTTTCCCTAACCCAATGTTATTTTAAGCATTTGGGAATACTATGATAAATTAAGTCATCCGACTTGAAGGCATTCATCGAGGTCGTGTACTTAGTTATCATAATACACTCGAATGCTTAAAATAACAGTGATGCCTCCTGGTTGTGATTGATGGGGTGGAAGACAATGTGTCCATGTGGCAGATGGCACTTGCTGGTTCCAGATCATGCAACAATGGGACTCCATCTGGCGTCCTCACCAATCACAGTTTAGGGTATATCATTAATCCATATTTATAATATATGTATACATACACACACAAATTTGTGTGGAGGGGGGCAATGATTCGATTAAGCCCAAGTCGTGTAAATTTGCATATAGTTTTCAAACCTATCCTGTATCAAGTGTTTGCATAAGGTAAGGAGTTAATGTAAAATGTAATATGTTATCCGTAAAAGAGACAGGTGTCTTTGCTTTTAGAAATAGCTGGGTTAAAGCAGTGTTTCTCAAGGTGGGGCGTGTAAATATTTTGGTGGGGCATGAGGATTCAGAATTAATGAATCAATACATGATCGCTTTCAAAGCTTTGCCTTTTGAATACATATGTAGTATATACTGTAGTGTCTCCAATCATGGTGGGGAGAACGATTATTTTGAAAATCAAAGTGGGGCGTGGGACAAAAAAGGTTGAGAAACACTGGGTTAAGGTGTCTCATCTTGTATTCTTATCTGTAAACCCAAGTAGCCAGGTGGTGTGGGAGTAAGCATGTCACATCTCCCCCCACCCCCTGATAGCCCCCTCATCCAACTCCACCACTACCAACGGAGGGAGGGAACAATAAAATAATGACTTAAAATAGAAACTACTCCCTGCTCTAACATTCCTTTCTTTAGCATGTAAGGTTAAAAATAAATAGACAGTTAAAGACTGTTTCCTGATCATTTCAAAAGAATAAACTCTTCTCCTGTATCGAGGCAGACAAAGCAGAGCTCACAATTTGCTCACAGTGATTCCTGATGGCATGTCTCATTGTCCAAATATAATGCTGTCCATGAAAACTGTACTTAACCTTCTGCGACTGTTACAAATCACTTATTTTGTAAGTTGTATTTAATATTTAACAACCGAGTCATCAACTTACCACAAACTAGTTACCAGTCAAATTATGAGCTGTTGCTTTGACTGCATACCCCCGTCACTGGGGTGGTGCTAACAGCATCCGATACATGGTTCTCACTATCAATTTAATAAATCATTAATTTTCATTGAGATAGACAATTTGTAAGCTTCTTTATGTGGAACGACAACGTTCATTGGCTTAGATTTATGTTTGCATGGGGACGTCTTAATCGGTAGTTTGAAGGTCGAGGGTTTAATTAATGTCTGTATCTCCTGGTGGTGGCTCGTTACATGGCCCATAGGATGCCACAAGATTATTCTGTCGCAATCCTGTCTGAGTGGCTGGACAATAAATGCTTAATCAAAAGTGTTAACATATTTCAAAGTGACACGTGTAAACAAGCATGTGAAAAGATTCATATTTATATACATCACGCTGCTATCTGGGTGAGAAAACTGAGAACATGGGATAGATTCGGCCACAATTCCGTTCAAACAGGCAGTACACTGCCATTTCTAGACCCAAGGTCTTGTCGACCATACATGAACCCATATCTAACTGAACCTTCCTATTTGCTGGTAAATGTGTTTACTTTACTCGTCCCTTTCTTTTTCCTATGATTTATTCCATTGCCTGGAGTGTACAACTGGAGCCTGAGGCAGTCTGCTGTGTTCTCACTCTTCCATGAGACTCGATTTTGTATTTTGGATTTAAATCGCACCCGTGTCAGGTGTCCAAAAGAAAACGGTGCAGTTTAAAAAAAAAATAATAATAATAATAATAATAATAATAAAGGTCTGTTTGTGTGCATGGGTACTTGGGCACATGTGGTGAAACTGCAAACACCAACTTGTGACTGGTTATCTCTGCACCGAGAGTTAGAAATGTTCTTCTTCTTCATTTTTATGGACGGATGGATTGGGGGAAGGACATACCAAGCATTGAAGCAGCTACACCGCTTAAAAACATATTCTTCGATATATATTGAAGATTTCTTGTTTGCACCACAACTATGCCCTCATACACATCCTCTTCTGTTCTACCTGATTTGTTTGCATGTCTTTTGTCCACCTGTTCTCATCTACCTGGCTGATGGTTTGTTGTCCCCCTATCCTTTATCATATTGCCCCAATACGCCAATAGTCTCAATCTGTTGAAAAACCATGATAAAACTTTTGACTCTCCCTTCAGGTAAGGCCGTTGTACACATGCATGCACATGCGCATGCATGTGCACGCGCGCGCGCACACACACACACACACACACACACACACACACACTTTTTCTCCCAATAATTTATTACCACACCAGTAGATTCAACCCATTGCTTTGCGGATGGGTATATTAAAGGGTGGGGGAGAAAGAGGGAGAGAGAGAGAGAGAGAGAGAGAGAGAGAGAGAGAGAGAGAGAGAGAGAGAGAGAGAGAGAGAGAGAGAGAGAGAGAGAGAGAGAGAGAGAGAGAGGAGGGAGGGGGCCATGCTATCCACCTGGCAAAGGCCTGCTTGCATACCTGCTCACACATGCAGCAACTTTTGCTCACACTCCGAAACGGATTCGTACATGCTACACTCTGTGGAAGCCATTTTAAATTCAAAACTAAACTGTCAGTCCTTAACATCCCCCTTTACAGAGAATAAGGGTGAGGGGAGGTGGGGTGGGAGACAGAGAGAAGGAAAGGGGTGAGAGAGAGAGAGAGGGAAGGTCAAAAGGGAGAGGGGTGGGAGGGGTGAGGGGGTAGAGGGGAGGGGTCAGAGAAAGAGAGAGAGGGATGCGAGAGAGAGGGAGATGGGTGCAAGAGTGGGGCTGGAGAGAGGAGGGAGGGAGGAGAAGGGGAGGAGAGGGGAAGGGTCAGTGTCAGAGAGAGGGAGAGGGGTGCGAGAGAGAGGGGTGGGAGAGAGAGGGAGAGGAGGGGGGAGGGAGAGGGGAAGGGTCAGTGTCAGAGAGAGGGAGACGGGTGGGAGAGAGAGTGAGAGGGGTGGGAGATAGAGGGAGAGGGGTGGGAGAGAGAGGGAGAGGGGTGGTAGAGGGAGGGGGAGGAAGGGAGAGACGGGGGGTGGGGGAGATGGGAAGAGAATAAGAGAGAGGTGCGGATTCTGACAGATTGGACGACTGGTTTTGACATTCATCTGAGATATGGCACACAGATTGATGAGTCACCCTGCTTGTGAAATATCAGGATTTATAGCTGCGTTTGGATTCAAATCCAGGCTAGACCACTGAGAGCGAGTGTGCATACCTCTCAGCTATCCTCCCGTGATGTGGTGATTCATAACTCGCTCAGAATGATGGAGCACAAATGACTCACTCAGAATAACTCGCTCAAAATGATGGAGCACAAATGACTCACACAGAATGATGGAGCACAAATGACTGACTGATAATGATGGAGCACAAACTATTTGCTCAAATGATGGAGCACAAATGACTGACTCAGAATGATGGAGCACAAATGACTAACTCAGAATGATGGAGTACAAACGACTTGCTTAAATGATGGAGCACAAATGAGTCACTCAGAATGATGGAGCACAAATGAGTCACTCAGAATGATGGAGCACAAATGAGTCACACAGAATGATGGAGCACAAATGACTCACTCAGAATGATGGAGCACAAATGACTCACTCCAGAATAACTCGCTCAGAATGACAGAGTACGAACAATTCGCTCAGCCCAGGATGACAGAGCACGGACAGCTCACTCAGGATGACGTGGCGTGGCAAAAGCATCTGCAGTGAGTGAACAATTTGCTCAGAATGACTTAGCGTGGTTGTTGTTGTTGTACTATTAAATCCGCACTGGAGAGAAAATGTGTTATCAGAACACGCATTATACAAGGGTCACCTGTACTATGATACTGTGACGTCCACGGGACTTGAACAGTCCCGCCAACGTAGAATGAGCCGAAACGATGGACGCGGTTTATTTATTTATAACCCAAAGATGGCGGTTCTAATCGCTATACCACAAACGGGACGAGGAAGTTGGCACGAGTCGCTTTCACTGAGTTGATAACGTTTATTTCTCAAACCAGAAATAACAAGACTCGGCAAGAGGAGGGATCCGGGCGATTCGACGGGATGGTGGTGTGGGTTCGGGCATGGGGAAAACACAGACAATTCCAACGAAGATACAAATCTCAAACCCTCTAAGGCACCAGGTACACACACACACACACACACACACACACACACACACACACACACACACACACACACACACACACACACACACACACACACACACACACACACAGTAGCTGGTCCTGGTGGTAAGGCTGGCCCGTGGTGCAGACGCAACTGTCCCTAGATTGGCGCCGGACGAGCTGGCGTTGCGCTCGTCAGGGGCAGGAGACACCGTGGTACTGTCGACCTCCTGGTGTCGGCCCAAGTCCGCTCACAGCCGCCAGGGAACCAGTTCTGGCGCCAAGTTGCGAGCAGGAGAGGGAGGCAGGTCCGCCCGCCGTTCGACCCCGTACTCAGAGCCAGCAGAACCCCAGAGCCAACCGAGGTGAGGAACGGCACAGCAGGGCCTCGAGACACGATGAAAACCAGGATCGAATCAGCCCAACAAAAAGCACGCTCCCAGCACAACAACCTCCACCAAAACGGTTTTTCTGTACCGATCTTCTTCCTCTTCACTTTTTCCCGAACAGAGCTTTTTTTTATCCTCCCGTCCTCGTCACTTCCAATCGAGCCGTTTTATTGGCCCTGCGCCGTCGCCCTCCGCCAATCGTGATCACGGGGCGGAGCCATCCGCAGCACTGTCCTGTGACGTCACGACAAGCCTCCAGAGAATACTAAAAGGGGTTTACGCAGACACACTTACCCTATCCCGTATCCCTATCTAATTACGTGACAATTATCATTTCCCCCTTGAAGAAATGGACATTTACTAGACAACTTATCACCACTGAATTGCTACTTATTACATCGAGATCCTGGTAAACTCGAACAGCATGGCATACCTAATTAAACATCCTAATTACCCTTTGAATGCATACCCCCCCTCAAACGTAACAATACTTTCCCTAACCCAATGTTATTTTAAGCATTTGGGAATACTATGATAAATTAAGTCATCCGACTTGAAGGCATTCATCGAGGTCGTGTACTTAGTTATCATAATACACTCGAATGCTTAAAATAACAGTGATGCCTCCTGGTTGTGATTGATGGGGTGGAAGACAATGTGTCCATGTGGCAGATGGCACTTGCTGGTTCCAGATCATGCAACAATGGGACTCCATCTGGCGTCCTCACCAATCACAGTTTAGGGTATATTATTAATCCATATTTATAATATATATGTATACATACACACACAAATTTGTGTGGAGGGGGGCAATGATTCGATTAAGCCCAAGTCGTGTAAATTTGCATATAGTTTTCAAACCTATCCTGTATCAAGTGTTTGCATAAGGTAAGGAGTTAATGTAAAATGTAATATGTTATCCGTAAAAGAGACAGGTGGCTTTGCTTTTAGAAATAGCTGGGTTAAAGCAGTGTTTCTCAAGGTGGGGCGTGGAAATATTTTGGTGGGGCATGAGGATTCAGAATTAATGAATCAATACATGATCGCTTTCAAAGCTTTGCCTTTTGAATACATATGTAGTATATACTGTGGTGTCTCCAATCATGGTGGGGAGAACGATTATTTTGAAAATCAAAGTGGGGCCTGGGACAAAAAAGGTTGAGAAACACTGGGTTAAGGTGTCTCATCTTGTATTCTTATCTGTAAACCCAAGTAGCCAGGTGGTGTGGGAGTAAGCATGTCACATTTCCCCCACCCCCTGATAGCCCCCTCATCCAACTCCACCACTACCAACGGAGGGAGGGAACAATAAAATAATGACTTAAAATAGAAACTACTCCCTGCTCTAACATTCCTTTCTTTTAGCATGTAAGGTTAAAAATAAATAGACAGTTAAAGACTGTTTCCTGATCATTTCAAAAGAATAAACTCTTCTCCTGCATCGAGGCAGACAAAGCAGAGCTCACAATTTGCTCACAGTGATTCCTGATGGCATGTCTCATTGTCCAAATATAATGCTGTCCGTGAAAACTGTACTTAACCTTCTGCGACTGTTACAAATCACTTATTTTGTAAGTTGTATTTAATATTTAACAACCGAGTCATCAACTTACCACAAACTAGTTACCAGTCAAATTATGAGCTGTTGCTTTGACTGCATACCCCCGTCATTGGGGTGGTGCTAACAGCATCCGATACATGGTTCTCACTATCAATTTAATAAATCATTAATTTTCATTGAGATAGACAATTTGTAAGCTTCTTTATGTGGAACGACAACGTTCATTGGCTTAGATTTATGTTTGCATGGGGACGTCTTAATCGGTAGTTTGAAGGTCGAGGGTTTAATTAATGTCTGTATCTCCTGGTGGTGGCTCGTTACATGGCCCATAGGATGCCACAAGATTATTCTGTCGCAATCCTGTCTGAGTGGCTGGACAATAAATGCTTAATCAAAAGTGTTAACATATTTCAAAGTGACACGTGTAAACAAGCATGTGAAAAGATTCATATTTATATACATCACGCTGCTATCTGGGTGAGAAAACTGAGAACATGGGATAGATTCGGCCACAATGCTCAAACAGGCAGTGCACTGCCATTTCTAGACCCAAGGTCTTGTCGACCATACATGAACCCATATCTAACTGAACCTTCCTATTTGCTGGTAAATGTGTTTACTTTACTCACCTTTCTTTTTCCTATGATTTATTCCATTGCCTGGAGTGTACAACTGGAGCCTGAGGCAGTCTGCTGTGTTCTCACTCTTCCATGAGACTCGATTTTGTATTTTGGATTTAAATCGCACCCGTGTCAGGTGTCCAAAAGAAAACGGTGCAGTTTAAAAAAAAAAAATAATAATAATAATAATAATAAAGGTCTGTTTGTGTGCATGGGTACTTGGGCACATGTGGTGAAACTGCAAACACCAACTTGTGACTGGTTATCTCTGCACCGAGAGTTAGAAATGTTCTTCTTCTTCATTTTTATGGACGGATGGATTGGGGGAAGGACATACCAAGCATTGAAGCAGCTACACCGCTTAAAAACATATTCTTCGATATATATTGAAGATTTCTTGTTTGCACCACAACTATGCCCTCATACACATCCTCTTCTGTTCTACCTGATTTGTTTGCATGTCTTTTGTCCACCTGTTCTCATCTACCTGGCTGATGGTTTGTTGTCCCCCTATCCTTTATCATATTGCCCCAATACGCCAATAGTCTCAATCTGTTGAAAAACCATGATAAAACTTTTGACTCTCCCTTCAGGTAAGGCCGTTGTACACATGCATGCACATGCGCATGCATGTGCACGCGCGCGCACACACACACACACACACACACACACACACACACACACACACACACACTTTTTCTCCCAATAATTTATTACCACACCAGTAGATTCAACCCATTGCTTTGCGGATGGGTATATTAAAGGGTGGGGGAGAAAGAGGGAGAGAGAGAGAGAGAGAGAGAGAGAGAGAGAGAGAGAGAGAGAGAGAGAGAGAGAGAGAGAGAGAGAGAGAGAGAGGAGGGAGGGGCCATGCTATCCACCTGGCAAAGGCCTGCTTGCATACCTGCTCACACATGCAGCAACTTTTGCTCACACTCCGAAACGGATTCGTACATGCTACACTCTGTGGGAAGCCATTTTAAATTCAAAACTAAACTGTCAGTCCTTAACATCCCCCTTTACAGAGAATAAGGGTGAGGGGAGGTGGGGTGGGAGACAGAGAGAGAAGGAAAGGGGTGAGAGAGAGAGAGAGGGAAGGTCAAAAGGGAGAGGGGTGGGAGGGGTGTGGGGGTAGAGGGGAGGGGTCAGAGAAAGAGAGAGAGGGATGCGAGAGAGAGGGGAGATGGGTGCAAGAGTGGGGCTGGAGAGAGGAGGGAGGGAGGAGAAGGGGGAGGAGAGGGGAAGGGTCAGTGTCAGAGAGAGGGAGAGGGGTGCGAGAGAGAGAGAGGGTGGGAGAGAGAGGGAGAGGAGGGGGGAGGGAGAGGGGAAGGGTCAGTGTCAGAGAGAGGGAGAGGGGTGGGAGAGAGAGTGAGAGGGGTGGGAGATAGAGGGAGAGGGGTGGGAGAGAGAGGGAGAGGGGTGGTAGAGGGAGGGGAGGAAGGGAGAAGACGGGGGGTGGGGGAGATGGGAAGAGAATAAGAGAGAGGTGCGGATTCTGACAGATTGGACGACTGGTTTTGACATTCATCTGAGATATGGCACACAGATTGATGAGTCACCCTGCTTGTGAAATATCAGGATTTATAGCTGCGTTTGGATTCAAATCCAGGCTAGACCACTGAGAGCGAGTGTGCATACCTCTCAGCTATCCTCCCGTGATGTGGTGATTCATAACTCGCTCAGAATGATGGAGCACAAATGACTCACTCAGAATAACTCGCTCAAAATGATGGAGCACAAATGACTCACACAGAATGATGGAGCACAAATGACTGACTGATAATGATGGAGCACAAACTATTTGCTCAAATGATGGAGCACAAATGACTGACTCAGAATGATGGAGCACAAATGACTAACTCAGAATGATGGAGTACAAACGACTTGCTTAAATGATGGAGCACAAATGAGTCACTCAGAATGATGGAGCACAAATGAGTCACTCAGAATGATGGAGCACAAATGAGTCACACAGAATGATGGAGCACAAATGACTCACTCAGAATGATGGAGCACAAATGACTCACTCAGAATAACTCGCTCAGAATGACAGAGTACGAACAATTCGCTCAGCCCAGGATGACAGAGCACGGACAACTCACTCAGGATGACGTGGCGTGGCAAAAGCATCTGCAGTGAGTGAACAATTTGCTCAGAATGACTTAGCGTGGTTGTTGTTGTTGTACTATTAAATCCGCACTGGAGAGAAAATGTGTTATCAGAACACGCATTATACAAGGGTCACCTGTACTATGATACTGTGACGTCCACGGGACTTGAACAGTCCCGCCAACGTAGAATGAGCCGAAACGATGGACGCGGTTTATTTATTTATAACCCAAAGATGGCGGTTCTAATCGCTATACCACAAACGGGACGAGGAAGTTGGCACGAGTCGCTTTTCACTGAGTTGATAACGTTTATTTCTCAAACCAGAAATAACAAGACTCGGCAAGAGGAGGGATCCGGGGCGATTCGACGGGATGGTGGTGTGGGTTCGGGCATGGGGAAAACACAGACAATTCCAATGAATATACAAATCTCAAACCCTCTAAGGCACCAGGTACACACACACACACACACACACACACACACACACACACACACACACACACACACACACACACACACACACACACACACACACACACACAGTAGCTGGTCCTGGTGGTAAGGCTGGCCCGTGGTGCAGACGCAACTGTCCCTAGATTGGCGCCGGACGAGCTGGCGTTGCGCTCGTCAGGGGCAGGAGACACCGTGGTACTGTCGACCTCCTGGTGTCGGCCCAAGTCCGCTCACATCCGCCAGGGAACCAGTTCTGGCGCCAAGTTGCGAGCAGGAGAGGAGGCAGGTCCGCCCGCCGTTCGACCCCGTACTCAGAGCCAGCAGAACCCCAGAGCCAACCGAGGTGAGGAACGAGAAGCACAGCAGGGCCTCGAGACACGATGAAAACCAGGATCGAATCAGCCCAACAAAAAGCACGCTCCCAGCACAACAACCTCCACCAAAACGGTTTTTCTGTACCGATCTTCTTCCTCTTCACTTTTTCCCGAACAGAGCTTTTTTTTTATCCTCCCGTCCTCGTCACTTCCAATCGAGCCGTTTTATTGGCCCTGCGCCGTCGCCCTCCGCCAATCGTGATCACGGGGCGGAGCCATCCGCAGCACTGTCCTGTGACGTCACGACAAGCCTCCAGAGAATACTAAAAGGGGTTTACGCAGACACACTTACCCTATCCCGTATCCCTATCTAATTACGTGACAATTATCATTTCCCCCTTGAAGAAATGGACATTTACTAGACAACTTATCACCACTGAATTGCTACTTATTACATCGAGATCCTGGTAAACTCGAACAGCATGGCATACCTAATTAAACATCCTAATTACCCTTTGAATGCATACCCCCCCTCAAACGTAACAATACTTTCCCTAACCCAATGTTATTTTAAGCATTTGGGAATACTATGATAAATTAAGTCATCCGACTTGAAGGCATTCATCGAGGTCGTGTACTTAGTTATCATAATACACTCGAATGCTTAAAATAACAGTGATGCCTCCTGGTTGTGATTGATGGGGTGGAAGACAATGTGTCCATGTGGCAGATGGCACTTGCTGGTTCCAGATCATGCAACAATGGGACTCCATCTGGCGTCCTCACCAATCACAGTTTAGGGTATATTATTAATCCATATTTATAATATATATGTATACATACACACACAAATTTGTGTGGAGGGGGGCAATGATTCGATTAAGCCCAAGTCGTGTAAATTTGCATATAGTTTTCAAACCTATCCTGTATCAAGTGTTTGCATAAGGTAAGGAGTTAATGTAAAATGTAATATGTTATCCGTAAAAGAGACAGGTGGCTTTGCTTTTAGAAATAGCTGGGTTAAAGCAGTGTTTCTCAAGGTGGGGCGTGGAAATATTTTGGTGGGGCATGAGGATTCAGAATTAATGAATCAATACATGATCGCTTTCAAAGCTTTGCCTTTTGAATACATATGTAGTATATACTGTGGTGTCTCCAATCATGGTGGGGAGAACGATTATTTTGAAAATCAAAGTGGGGCCTGGGACAAAAAAGGTTGAGAAACACTGGGTTAAGGTGTCTCATCTTGTATTCTTATCTGTAAACCCAAGTAGCCAGGTGGTGTGGGAGTAAGCATGTCACATTTCCCCCCACCCCCTGATAGCCCCCTCATCCAACTCCACCACTACCAACGGAGGGAGGGAACAATAAAATAATGACTTAAAATAGAAACTACTCCCTGCTCTAACATTCCTTTCTTTAGCATGTAAGGTTAAAAATAAATAGACAGTTAAAGACTGTTTCCTGATCATTTCAAAAGAATAAACTCTTCTCCTGCATCGAGGCAGACAAAGCAGAGCTCACAATTTGCTCACAGTGATTCCTGATGGCATGTCTCATTGTCCAAATATAATGCTGTCCGTGAAAACTGTACTTAACCTTCTGCGACTGTTACAAATCACTTATTTTGTAAGTTGTATTTAATATTTAACAACCGAGTCATCAACTTACCACAAACTAGTTACCAGTCAAATTATGAGCTGTTGCTTTGACTGCATACCCCCGTCATTGGGGTGGTGCTAACAGCATCCGATACATGGTTCTCACTATCAATTTAATAAATCATTAATTTTCATTGAGATAGACAATTTGTAAGCTTCTTTATGTGGAACGACAACGTTCATTGGCTTAGATTTATGTTTGCATGGGGACGTCTTAATCGGTAGTTTGAAGGTCGAGGGTTTAATTAATGTCTGTATCTCCTGGTGGTGGCTCGTTACATGGCCCATAGGATGCCACAAGATTATTCTGTCGCAATCCTGTCTGAGTGGCTGGACAATAAATGCTTAATCAAAAGTGTTAACATATTTCAAAGTGACACGTGTAAACAAGCATGTGAAAAGATTCATATTTATATACATCACGCTGCTATCTGGGTGAGAAAACTGAGAACATGGGATAGATTCGGCCACAATTCCGTTCAAACAGGCAGTGCACTGCCATTTCTAGACCCAAGGTCTTGTCGACCATACATGAACCCATATCTAACTGAACCTTCCTATTTGCTGGTAAATGTGTTTACTTTACTCGTCCCTTTCTTTTTCCTATGATTTATTCCATTGCCTGGAGTGTACAACTGGAGCCTGAGGCAGTCTGCTGTGTTCTCACTCTTCCATGAGACTCGATTTTGTATTTTGGATTTAAATCGCACCCGTGTCAGGTGTCCAAAAGAAAACGGTGCAGTTTAAAAAAAAATAATAATAATAATAATAATAATAAAGGTCTGTTTGTGTGCATGGGTACTTGGGCACATGTGGTGAAACTGCAAACACCAACTTGTGACTGGTTATCTCTGCACCGAGAGTTAGAAATGTTCTTCTTCTTCATTTTTATGGACGGATGGATTGGGGGAAGGACATACCAAGCATTGAAGCAGCTACACCGCTTAAAAACATATTCTTCGATATATATTGAAGATTTCTTGTTTGCACCACAACTATGCCCTCATACACATCCTCTTCTGTTCTACCTGATTTGTTTGCATGTCTTTTGTCCACCTGTTCTCATCTACCTGGCTGATGGTTTGTTGTCCCCCTATCCTTTATCATATTGCCCCAATACGCCAATAGCCTCAATCTGTTGAAAAACCATGATAAAACTTTTGACTCTCCCTTCAGGTAAGGCCGTTGTACACATGCATGCACATGCGCATGCATGTGCACGCGCGCGCGCACACACACACACACACACACACACACACACACACACACACACACACACACACACACACACACACACACACACACACACACACTTTTTCTCCCAATAATTTATTACCACACCAGTAGATTCAACCCATTGCTTTGCGGATGGGTATATTAAAGGGTGGGGGAGAAAGAGGGAGAGAGAGAGAGAGAGAGAGAGAGAGAGAGAGAGAGAGAGAGAGAGAGAGAGAGAGAGAGAGAGAGAGAGAGGAGGGAGGGGGGCCATGCTATCCACCTGGCAAAGGCCTGCTTGCATACCTGCTCACACATGCAGCAACTTTTGCTCACACTCCGAAACGGATTCGTACATGCTACACTCTGTGGAAGCCATTTTAAATTCAAAACTAAACTGTCAGTCCTTAACATCCCCCTTTACAGAGAATAAGGGTGAGGGGAGGTGGGGTGGGAGACAGAGAGAAGGAAAGGGGTGAGAGAGAGAGAGAGGGAAGGTCAAAAGGGAGAGGGGTGGGAGGGGTGAGGGGGTAGAGGGGAGGGGTCAGAGAAAGAGAGAGAGGGATGCGAGAGAGAGGGAGATGGGTGCAAGAGTGGGGCTGGAGAGAGGAGGGAGGGAGGAGAAGGGTGGAGGAGAGGGGAAGGGTCAGTGTCAGAGAGAGGGAGAGGGGTGCGAGAGAGAGAGGGGTGGGAGAGAGAGGGAGAGGAGGGGGAGGGAGAGGGGAAGGGTCAGTGTCAGAGAGAGGGAGAGGGGTGGGAGAGAGAGTGAGAGGGGTGGGAGATAGAGGGAGAGGGGTGGGAGATAGAGGGAGAGGGGTGGTAGAGGGAGGGAGAGGGGTGGTAGAGGGAGGGGGAGGAAGGGAGAGACGGGGGGGTGGGGGAGATGGGAAGAGAATAAGAGAGAGGTGCGGATTCTGACAGATTGGACGACTGGTTTTGACATTCATCTGAGATATGGCACACAGATTGATGAGTCACCCTGCTTGTGAAATATCAGGATTTATAGCTGCGTTTGGATTCAAATCCAGGCTAGACCACTGAGAGCGAGTGTGCATACCTCTCAGCTATCCTCCCGTGATGTGGTGATTCATTGCTTTGAAAACACTGAAAACATTTTTTACTAATTGTAATTCTCCAACTTATTTTGCCTTCCTCACTTCAGAGATGTTCCCATGGAGAACCGAGCCACGGTATCACCATGGGAGTTTGGAGAGATCAAAGCTTGTAGAGCACTCGCTAAATGGCTCAAGCGATCAAGCAAGCACTCCAACAAAACGGTTGATAAGGAATGAAATCATGTTTTTTGCTGAAAAAAAAATTTGTTGGAATTTTTTTCCACAAACCATTATAAATCAACATACTACTACGATTACTGCTACTACTATTACTACTACTACTACTACTACTACTACTACTACTACTACTACTTCTACTCCTACTACTACTACAAATCCGAAGTATTCCCACCTTCCTGTGGCATCGACAGGGCAAGGTTTTTGGCCTTTCACGAACTTGTTGGCCTACTCTGATGTTCAACAGAAGGTGGCAGGAATTTGCCGATGATAACTCGCCTACTTTTTGCAAAGGATACCATGGCATCTTTAACATCCAGCATTACCGAATGCGAACAGATGGGGCACCCAGCTTAATGTCAGTCGAAAGAATGGTGATCCTTGTGATGCAACTCACCAATCCGACAATTTATAGTTGGGTTTGACATCAAACCCAGACAAGACAGGTCAAAAGTCCACTACCTCTGTCTGCACCCTCCTCTCGGACTCATAAATTCATGAGTCCCCCAAAAAATAATCAACCAGGGGTGTTTTCAGTAACAAAGTTTATTGTGGAGCACTCGCCAAGTGGCTCCAGCACTCAAGCAACCACTCTATCCGAAACCGTTGATAAAGAACGGCAGGTTTGGCAAGCAATAGCTGAGTTGCTTGAAAACTGAACGCACCCCTGGTCTTCCTGAACACCTATGGTTTAATTGGTTTTTTTTCACAAAAGTACTCAAGGTCTAATGCTTCTACAATTTAGAAACACAAGGGCACTTTTATAAAACATTTTAATTACCATTATAAGGCAACCCTATCCACAGCCAAGGTTCTGGGAACCTTCCAAGTATAACGGCTATGTTATATACACCGTCAAAACACTCACAGTAGATTCATATCATGATTCAGTCAACGGTTGAACAAAACCATTCCATACATATATTCTTTATTTATGAACTTAAATGTGTTACTAGGATTTCAAAATGACAAAAATACATTTCCCAAGGATGCACCACACCAAAGAGACACTTGAAAGACAGGAAAGAAAATGACAAATACAATGGCCAGTCATAGATAGACTGTACTGCATACAAAAGGCTTTTCTTGTGTATTTGGACCTTTGACCTTCACGATAGCTTTAAATTTGTTTGAAATAATCAAGTCGGCTCTGGCATAGGTCACAATGAGGTGGTGAGCAATTCTCTCCCCCTCCCCCCCCCACTCCCACCCCAGGTCAGGGCAGGTATGGGAGCATGCGTCAGAGCAGCGCGTCGCTGCATACACTTTCCGCTGGTATTCTAAGGGTCTCCGTCTGGCCATCCCCCAGGCAGATGCCTAGCCCATCCCCATCTCCTTGGGATGCCGATTAACCTGCTGCAACCACAAGGCAGATGGTCGGCCCGTTGACCTCCTCCACTCATGAGGCTCCCAAGCTGAGAGAATCTGGCAAGCAGAATCAGCGTCAGGAAAATGAGCCACATGTCAATACAGCCACAGCTGATGCTCACGGACTATGTAGGGAACAAATCTCGTTTGAGTCTCTTTCAGCAACCGATCGTTGGACACAAAGTCCAACCAGCGATACCCAAGGATTCTCCGAAGAGACCTGGTACCAAAGGAATTAAAACTCTGTCTCACATCCAGAGAGCAAGACTGGAAGCACCAAGGACCTGAAGACTTGAACTTTTGTACTCCTGCACAGGTACCGACAGCGACACACCCCATGATCCAGTGAATCCATGACTCCCCAGGCCCGACCCAGACGTCCATTGACCTCTGGCTCACAGCCAGTAGAGACAAGAATGTCACTGCCAAGGTAAATGAATCTCTCTGTGACCTCAACATCCTCACGACGAACTGGTACAGACAAGATCGCAGCATCCAAGATGTCATTGAAATCCTGGATCTTAGTTTTAACCCAGGAAACCCATAATTCCAGCAGCTGCGACTCCTCATTCAGCACCCCGAGGGCCACCAAAAGGATATCCAGAGTCTCCGCAAAGATGACTGCATAATCTGGATAATCAAGGTCAGAGATCTTGATATTCCCAAATGATGCACGGCAGCTTGATCTCTCCGAAAATCTCTGCATAATCCAGTCCATACAAGCGCTGAAAAGTGTGGGGGCCAGCACACACCCCTGAGGAACTCCAGCAACAACTGTAAATAAGTCAGAGATCATATCACCACATCTCACAGCACTCTCAATACCAGAGTGTAGTTCAGACATCAGATTGATCAGTTGTGGTGGCACCCCACGAAGACCAAGAATCCTCCAGAGGGTATCCCAATTCACTGAATCAAATGCTTTACAGAGATCAGCATAGGCTGCTTGCAGCCCCTGTCGAAACTCTCGTCTGCGTTCGATGAGGACCTGAAGAGCAAGGATATGGTCAATCATTGGCCTCTTTCATGTAAACCCTGACTGCTCTGGATGCTGGTGCTCAAGCAGATGGTGGCAAGCAACGACCTTGCCCAGCACCGAGAGCAGCGTCGCCCCTCGGTAGTTGGTGCACTCCTGGCGATCACCCTTCCCTTTCCAGAGAGGGACAACAAGGCTCCTCTTCCAGTCAGTTGGGATGATGTCTGTGTTCCAGGCAGAACACAGAACTGCATGCAATGTCATGAGTACAGCATTTCCACCAGCCTTGAGAAGATCAACATGGATGTCACAGATCCCAGGAGCTTTACCCTATTTCAACTGGATAACCACAGCTTGTGTTTCCACAAACGAAGGTGAATCACAGTTGATTGGAGGGTAAGCAATCGGGATAGTAACACCCCTGACATCAAACTCAACCGCTGTTGGATCAGCCTTAGGCAGCCGCTCAAAGTAATTGGTCCAGCGGGCCTTCACTTTGGACTCCTCTGTCAACAGCCCACTACCCTCTGCTCTAACTGCAGTACGCCGAGGGATGGGCTTGGAGGAATGCAATGTGCAAATTCCCTTGTAAGCAGGACGAGAATCACTTGACCACAGGTGATGCTCTACCCATTATAGATCCCATGCAGATCGACCTCCTTACCAATCCTCAGCGCATGTTCAGTTTTCCGCCTCAACTCCTTGAACAGCTCAGCTCTGCTGTTAAGCCTGGTCCTGTGACTCTGGTCAATGGTATCCAGTCTCCCTTGAGAGACAAAATTCTTCTTTGCCTGACTGCGAGTTCCAAGACATCCACTGTCAACATCAAGGATGGTGGTCTTGAAGGCACTCCACAACTCTTCAGGATCCCCCAAAGCACTCAGACCCCCCAAATCTCCACTCAGCCTGTTCGCAAACTCCTTAGCTACCCTCTTATCCTTGAGCTTGCCAACATCCATCCTTGGCTGGGATGGTACCATTCTCACAGATTTAAGGTGCAACTTCAGAGCTGCTACCACAAGTCTGTGTTCGGGATTGAGGACTGGAGCATTCTGGTAAACCCTGCAGTTCTGGATTATCCTCCAGTAACCACCAATGAGCACAGGATCAATCTCCTTTGCCACACCACCAGTGTTGGAACACCAAATCCAGCAATGAGCCTGTGGGCACTGAAACGATGAACTAGCCACCCTCACCGCATCACTTTTTGCAAAGTCAAGGAACTTCGTGCTATTCTGGTTCACAGTTTCAGACCCATGGGGACCAACGTACATGTCTCATAACCAACCCTATCAGTTTCATTCGATGCATTGAAATTTCCCAAGACGAAAAGAGTATCTCGTCTGGGGCAGTGATCAAACACAGACTTGAGCGTGGCGTAGAATGCGTCCTTCACGGTGAGATCACTCACCTCAGTCGGAGCACATCCAGAGACCAGAGAAACAACACCCAAGGAGTGATGAATACTTCGTCTCATAATACGCTCGTTGACTGGTGTTGCCTAAATTATCGTTGGAGTCAGCTTATTGGACACAGCTACAGCAACTCCTTGAGCATAGTGACCATCAGAGTGACCAGACCAATAGTAGGTGTAACCATTGACCATGATCCCGCGATGATCTGATATCCGAACCTCAGAGAGTGCTGCAATATCAATGTTCAAACACTTGTGCTAAGATGATAACAGAGACAGGTGATCATCCTCTCCCAGGGATAGGACATTCCAGGCACCCACCTGAATGGACCAGGTCAGGTTAATCCAAAGAAATCACCATCTGGTGGACAACACCTCATCACCATCCCGACACACTTCCGCAATCTGGCCTGGGAAGGTTACCCCCATGGTTTTCCTCCTATCATCAAAGAGTGGGGGTCCCGAAGGCTTTGCCCCAATTCCATCACCTGGCGAGCTGCCCTGTATAGGGCAGCTGCACAGGAGGTCTTTTCAATTTTCTTTGTGTTTTTCTTGTGTTTTGCAGAGTGAAGTGTTTTACGGTATCCGGAGTGCAAATCCTGCTTCCAAGCTCCTAAAAAAGGTAACCCAACTGCAGAAGGACATCTGCAGACAGTTGTGCAGACACAATACACGTCTCCCCCCCCCCCGCCCCGCCCAAATCCCCATTCAGGGCTTTCGAGTTATCACAACTGTGTATGTGAACCTGGG
Source organism: Eptatretus burgeri (assembly GCF_056783735.1). Lineage (NCBI taxonomy): Eukaryota > Metazoa > Chordata > Myxini > Myxiniformes > Myxinidae > Eptatretus > Eptatretus burgeri. Next base: position 30,938,824 of record NC_140976.1, on the reverse strand, counting down.
ACCATCAGAAAACCTGCATTTGCAGATTTGCATCAAAAAATTACAATCTTTACTTTTGATTAGCTTGATGCTGTGTGCAAAATTTCACCTCATCCACAATGGAGGTGCATCTTGAGGGAAAAGCATACTGTTTGATCAAAAGGAACAAAGTGGCTTGTACATCTGAGATGTTCATAATTGCTCTATGTGAAGACCCATGGAGATCTGAAAGGTGTGAGATTGGTTTTATCACATGTGGCTTGGCTTTGTTTAAGAGGCAAGTGCATACAGAAAAAAGATTATAAATATTTGCCATCAATGACACTGCATACCACCTTTCCTTTTGAAAATACGAGGCTTTTGGACTGATACCTCAGCTGTCTGATTACAAATTATCTGCAGTTTTATGCTTATAAAGGCGGGGTGAGGGAGGAGGAGAGGATCGAGGTGGGAAATGGAGTCCAGTAATAATGTAACCAATCATTGTTAAATGTTAATGACATCTGCATATGATAAAGATTTCAACACCATTTTCAGGGAAATGTTTCTTACTGGAGCTGTAAGAGCGATATCAGGTTCTCTGATGAACTAAATATACCTTTTGTAGCACCAGCTGCCCCCAGATGAAAGATGGCTGCCAGGACAAACCATATAGCCCTCTGTTCATCTGCACTGATACCCAGCATTAACATGGCGGACTGCAGCTGAGAAAACCTCACGGCCGCTTGCTGCTTCTCTTCGGGCTGTACGAGCACAGAAAGACGCACAAGAATGGTCACAAACCACAAATGAATCTTCACTACTCGATCGCTGGATGGTGGTCATTGTCTGCAGAGATACCACGAAATGATCAAGAGCATTTGAGCCCCATTGCATGTATAAGTTAAGTTTTCAAAAATGAAGGCACCACACCATCTTGGGTTGCTGCCCATTAGGCCGAGACTCAGGTCGACGTTTCGACCACAGAGTGATCATCACCCGAGACTCAGTCAGACTGGGATGGAGCAGAAAAACAACCTTGCATTACAACTGCCTATACATAGTTGGGTATTTACTACACATGGGTCATTCTTTTCTGGCTTGGGTACAATAACTGAAAGCTCTGTTGTAATTCAATTCAAATATTTATTAGTCCAATCATGGAAAATTTATTTGGTCACATTGCTCTCCCTACAAAAAAAAACAAACAAAAAAAACCCCACGAATCTATACCATAAGAGAGCTGGTGTGTGTGTGTGTGTGTGTGTGTGTGTGTGTGTGTGTGTGTGTGTGTGTGTGTGTGTGTGTGACCATTTTTTTCAGAGATGGTCAAACTTTCAGAGGTTCATCAGTGAGTGTTGGGGAGTGTTTTAAGTGAACATAATTCTTGAAAATTTTGAAAAAACAAGTTGGTATATTTTTTTTAATCTCTCTGCAGTGCCTAAGTCTTTGTAGCTATGTGAAATGTAATATTAAATTATCCCTGACCCCATTCCTTTGTGGGTGGAGGGAAGTGTTTTACCCCCCCCCTCCCCCACACACAAATTAGAAAATGTGATTTCTTCAAAATACCAACTGGATAAGAACAGCACTGGGCAACAACGTGTACCCCCTGCTATTTAGTACATGATATGCAAAACAATATTATTCTTCTTGCATATGGCAGCTTGGCTGTTGGGTAGCTATCATTTTGTTAGGGCATGACTATGCCACTGATGCTGTGCCCCTATACCAGTACATTGGTACTCATTTCACCGACCTCAGAAGGATGACAGGCTGAGTCAAACCCACCTGGTGTTAATTCAGCAGCTAACGAGGCTCAAATTCAGGACCCTAAGATCCCAAGCCAGCCACCCTGACCACCAAGTCAACACCAGGCTTAAAACAATATAATCACAAGTACTGTACACATATCACAGAGGACAAAAAAATAGACAAGGCTTGTAATAGCATCAACATCAGGAAGTTGGCTGAACTGTTAGGCCAACGGCCTCTGCTAATGCATTTACATTTGGTGTACACTTCATGGAAAACGCAGAATCCTCATGCTCCGTACAAAATACAAATTACAACTCGAGATTATTGTGAAAGCAATTAGGTAGAATTTGATCAGGGCCTTGAAGATTGTGGTGCATCATCGCAACACCGATGGCACAGATCGAGCCTCCGCTGCCGCTAATGAAGTAAAAGTGAGGGAAAACAGCGAATCATGGCGGTGGCGCAGCACCTGGCTGCAGGCCGAGGTGCCACCGACTCCTGATCACCTTTTCTATTCCGCACACTCATTAGGAATAAATAATACATTGGGGAGAAGGGGGGTAGAAAAATAAATAAACGTACCTTTTTGAAGACTCCAATCCCAAAGGAATTTGAGTCGGAGACAGTGTTCATGTAAAGCTCCGTCCTGAAATAGCGCGATTGTGAAAACAAGAAATAAAGGAAAAGAACAAACTGTTGAATCATCGACATTTCTACGACATCAATCATGTTTATAAATCTCAATCAGCAAAAATAAATAAATTCAAAACAACCCAAAATAGCACAACTGTACCCTGAAGTGTGGCAATGGGATTGTGGAAATGCAATACGTGTCACGGTCATGCCATACATCGTACACATAGGCAAATTATATTGTTATTACAATCATTTCATTTCATTTGCGTACAAACCAAAATTCCTGCTCTTGTGTTTCCCTGTGAGGTTAGCCATTCTTCAAAGAAACACACATATAAATCATGTGTACATTTACCATATATTATTCATAAAACAAGGTAACAACTCCCATTTTGGATGTCCGGAGCAAAATGCACCATTGAGGTACCCTGTCTACGATTACTGGAAGACGGGTTCTGGCCCGTGGCCTGTCTGCCAAACGTCACCTGAGGCTGGATTCTGCGCCAGCGAGCAGCTCATAGAAAACGTGGAAGGTTCCCTCACCAGGAGGTCGAGAAGCCACTCGCATCTGGTCCAAGAGCAATGCCTGCAGTCGACATCAACACAACAACGTGATTACATTTTCCATCACTGATGATATTCATTATGAAGAGAGAGAAAGACGCAGGAATTATCCATCAATCATTTATAAATACATATGAGATGTGTGTACTCAAAAATCAGAATATGAAGGCATTCAATACGATATCATGAGATCTGCCGGCTTCTTTCGCTGGCTGGTTCAACATTGCTGTCCCAGACAACCAAGAATCAAAATTGTGTTGGCCAGCAAACCAGCAAAAAATGGCCAACTCCTTTTGAAAGAGATCACGTGATCTTTGGCATCCACAAGGTGATGCGAAGAGATGGGAAAGCCGGCTTGGCATCACCTCTCTGAAAGGACGGGAAAATGCAAATGCCTTTCCGAATGCTTCTTGTACATTCTTACATAGAGGGCACCTGGCTGATAGTTGCATCATTTTTGGAGGCATGGCTTTGCTGATGCGGTGCCTTCTGCCCCAAAAGCCTCAGGTAGATTATGGCAGGAATTTAAAATTTAGCCAGGGTGCCATTACACAATGGCCGAATCTTATATTTTTTGAGACACTATTCTAAATATTTGATGCCAATGCTACGGAAAAGACATCCAGTTTAACATCATCACAAAAAAGGATGGGAACTCATGAATGCCTTTCCAAATACAGTGCTCTCCCATGCAATGTGATGGGTGCATACCCACACAAAAGTCACCGTATTACTCAACGTCCACTTGCAACAATTATTTTGAAAATGCTTTACAAGAGCAATTAAAGATAATATTTCGGAGTGCGATTCAATTTTGACACAATGTTGAGCTGTTACATTAGATGGACCAGCATACTTCAGGTACACTCCATTTTGGATGCACGTAAGTAAATGTGGCCATAAGCATGGATCAAAGTTGTATTGAAGTTAACCAGCAGACTGTGGACCAAGCATAAACACGATGTACTTCACATCTCAGATCAGCCTTGTCTGGATGACCAAAGAAAAATAATGTTCTTGATCATCGTTTCCTTGTCAATCATGAGACAATTTACAGGTTTGATTCCACGACAGTAACTTTGCTATAGCATTCACACCAAATTCTCTGTGAAAACAATCTGTAGTTGGTTTTACGTTAATAACCATCTCTAATCCTTCATGTTATTTGCCATCTATTCAGTTTGTGATTTATTTGGCCAGTGCTGCATTTCCATAGGTCACATTTATGTGCCCACCATAATGACTCAACCACAAAGTGTGGAATGGCATCACATATACAGGGTGTTTCAAGAAGATTGGCACAACTTTGACTTCCTGCCATTTCTTTGTTTTTTTTAACCAATACCGTTTTCCTTTTCAAGGTTTGGTGTTGTTATCATTGTATTTGTTCCCTGGGATTTCTATCTCTGTAGCTCAACTATGCCATTGACAGTGAAGCAGAAGACAAAAGTGGTGGCTCTGTGGTATGTGACAAAATCATAAATAGACACCCACCAGAAAAGGTTGTTGTGTTTGTTGATGGCACCGTTCAAGTGGAAATGGGCTTCATCACTGAACCACATCAGGTTGATCCAGTTTGGGTACCGCTCCATCCAGTCACTGAGCCAATTGCACATATCAAGTCTCCTTCTCATGTCATCTTGACTCAGTTTATGCCTAATAGAGATGATGTATGGGAAAAGCTTCAGTTCCTCAGTGAGGATACGCCAGACTGATGTTGGTTTGATGCCGAGCTCCTGGAAGCGTCGGCAGTGGGACTTCTTGGGACTGTCCACTGCAGAATCCCGCATGGCGTCGATGTTGACTTGGCTCTTGGTTAGGCCAGTGCTGGATTAACCATTAGGCAGACAAGGCATGTGCCTTAGGGCCAGCCAAAAATTTGGGCCACAAAAATTTAGGAAAAAGGGATTAAATAAACTATTTTCTTTTCACATTAAATATTTGTCTTTTTGGTATTAAATATTTTGTTCTTGAATCAGTTCGTCTTTTGTCTGGGGTCCATTTCCATGAGCCCGAGATCTAATTTAAATTTTTCATGCCATTCTCTAAAATTTCAAAATGTGCCTTAGGGCCAGCCGAGGCTTAATCCGGCACTGGGTTAGGCCTAAGTCACATTTGGCACAGCGGTCGTAGGGTCTACAAAATCTACAGCCACTAGCAATTATAGGGCGGCTGCAGTATTTCCACGGTCACACAATGTAGCAGTCACATGTTTTTTTTGTTTGTTTTTTTTTTTTCGGGGAGCCGCACGGCGTATTTATAAATTGTGGAGACCGAAAACGTGGGGATGCCGTACGGTCTTTGATTTGATGTCGCACAGTGACCTTAGGGCGTCCCTGCGGCGGCCATAGAATTTTCAAGGCAGATGCAAGGTGCCCACAACGAGACCGCAGGGGGACCCTAAGGCGAACGTGCGGCCAGACGGACGGTAACGAGTGGATATATATATATATATATATATATATATATATATATATATATATATATATATATATATATATATATATATATATATATATATATATATATCAGTTCTTTTTTTACTGAAATAAAAATATAACAGTTCTGAATATACCAGTATATATATATATATATATATATATATATATATATATATATATATATATATATATATATATATATATAAAACTGAATATACCATAACTATAATATATATATATATATATATATATATATATATATATATATATATATATATATATATATATATATATATATAACTGAATATACCAGTTTGGAGTATAGGCAAACACCTATACTCTGATCTCCAGCGATAGCGCACAGTGGATGCACGGTCGACGCAGACTGCCACGGAGGCCGTACGTAGGACGCACGGCGGGCGTAGGGGAACTGTGCGTCGACCCTGCGTTGCCCGCAGGTAGTCACACAGACCGCAAGGCCACCGTACGTTGAACACAGGGACGCCTTAGGACTACCATACGGCGACCGTGGAAATAGTGTGGCTGCCGTAATTTTTGGGGGGTTGGCAAAATTCATTTTTCATTGATAAGAGCCTACGGCAGCCGCACGAATAACGCAAGCCCATCGTACGCCCTACGTACGCTCGACGTGGAACACATCTATGTCACGTCACATGAACACATCTACGTCACGACGTGGAACACATCTAACAGCTTGTCGAATTGCTATGGCCAAAGTAGAAATGAAAAAAGTTATAACTCCGCGCTATAATTCCACGGAGACCCCTATGGCCTGTAAAAGATAGCCATACGGCATAGGGCCACCCTGAGGCCACCTCAGAAACTCTGCAGCCGCCGCACGTTTCTGTCAATTCAGTGGGGGGGGGGGGGTACGGCCGCCGTATCCTAGCCATAGAGCAAATGTGACTTAGGCTTTACTGATGCTGGCCTACCACTGTTGCCCTTGCTCTGGTTGTGCACTGCAACCTTTTGCTCAAAATGTTTCACAATATGTTGAATGGCACAATTTGTGGGTCCATCACGTGTTCTGAGGTCGTATTTCCGGCAGAACCTCCGGTGGGTGTCTACATATGATTTAGTCTTATACCACAGAGCCACCACTTTTGTCTTCTGCTTCCCTGTCAATGGCATAGTTGAGCTATGGAGCTAGAAATCCCAGGGGAAAAAATACCACTACAACACCACCAACCCTGAAAAGGAAAATGGTATCGGTCAAAAAACAAAGAAATGGCAGGAACTCAAAGTTGTATCAATCTTTTTGAAACACCCTGCAGACCAGAGTAGGTGGAATATCCTTCACCGAAGGTGAGCTTTTGAGAAAGCTGGATACTTATTCAGCAGGTTGTGTTTTGACCAAAAATCCTCTCATGAAATGTTATTTATACTGAGACTACATCCGTTTCCCAAAGCTTAGAATCCAAATTCTTAATACTGCTGCGTTCAGCCAGAATTAAATCAGCAGCTTCTGGAATGCAAGTCCAGCGTCCTTAATACTTAGTCTCTATCATACCCGTGGAAAAAAGAGGTTTAAAAAATAATATGAAGAAGACTGCAAAGCACTCGTGAGGATTTTAACCAAATAAATAGTGTTAAAACTCTTCCATAGTCCTAAAGCAACATATCACGACTCATCCTAAATATACATTCATATATCCAAGATGCCTCGGCTGAAGCAATTCATCAGCAAACTTTCCCAAAATGGGAATGATGAGTAATGGAAAATCTGTCAAACGGATCAGTTGAAATTCACACGGTGTGATCTTTTGCATATATTGGTAGAAACAATGAACTTGCTCATGGTGTTGCAGTAGCTGTTTAGTTTCAAAAGTCAAATCTTTATTGCAATCAGACGTGACTTCATTTGTGGAAAACGAATACAATTTTTCCACATCCAGAGTTTTCTATAAAAGTTGGTGGGCGACAGTTTATGTACACATACTGAGCAAGGAATTGTCAGCTGATTTCGCTTAATTAAAAATGAAAGAAAACCATTTTACTTTTTCTTTGGAAAGATAATTTAATGTAATGGGAACTAGCAGAGCCGTGCTTTGTTACAAATCTTGGTGTGGGGATGAGGGGTAGGGGAGGAAGCATGGGGTGGACAAGATGAGTACAGAAGCAAACTCTCATGGAGAAGAAGAAGAAGAAGAAGAAGAAGAAGAAGAAGAAGAAGAAGAAGAAGAAGAAGAAGAAGAAGGAGAAGGAGAAGGAGAAGGAGAAGGAGAGGGAGAAGAAGAGGGAGAAGAAGAGGGAGAAGAAGAGGGAGAAGAAGAGGGAGAAGAAGAAGGAGAAGAAGAAGAAGAAGAAGAAGAAGAAGAAGAAGAAGAAGAAGAAGAAGAAACTTGGTTCCTCATGGCAGGAGGAAAGAGAAACAAATAAGTGGAGGTGAGCAGCGATTCTGGATTTTGGAACTTTGACCAGAAGGGGTTTGCTAGTGGACTGCCTGTGTCCTGCAGAAACCTAGGGGGTGGATGGGACAAAGTATGGAAAGAGCAGAGGGTGCAAGACCACAAAGGTAGTGGCAGAAGAAAAAGACCACTGACCTGTCTGTGATGAGAAAGTGATAGGCCCATAGACTCAGCTTCATCACTGTAGGCTCCACTAATCTTGAAGGCCTTGGTTTCCACGGCATCAAAATGAGCAAGGTGTGAGGCAGGGGCACCAGCCTAGAGGAGACAGAGCATTACTCAATCGAGCTGTGGATGAAGGCCTTGCATGTGGATATGAGTTCAGGTGTGCCAAGGAAGGACTTTGTATGATGCAGGATGTCCAGTCGGCGACTGGCTTTGGAGGCCAACTTTGAAATGTGGTTTTCCCAACAAGGATCATAGCTGATAGTGAGACACAGGCATTTGTGACTGAATTTCCTCAAAAGGTTTGAATAGATGGGATGAGGGATAAAAACTGAAATATCATCTGCAACCAAAGGTGTGACTGTATTTGTAGAAGAGGACACAGATCTTATTGTGCTTCTATGCTGCCAAGCAGACCTCAACTCCAATGACATTTTTTTCAAATCCAAGTCCAGATAATCCATTGCTAAGAAAAAGTGAGTATGGAACATAAAGTGGATGGAGCAGGCACTCAGGCCTGAAATATGGTGCTTGCTTCCATTTGTGCTTGCCACAACAGGATGTGATACCACACCTCATCTGTTTGGAATTGGCAAGGGTATGGCACTGAGAAACTTACTTGTGATCCTTATTTCAGGAACCAAGCTGAAGTGTTTCAAGAAAGGGGTCAAAGGAAGAAGTTGTCAGAACAGGAGAGGAAGCACTTGCTGACCTGTACAGTAGCATTTCCAGTGAAGGTTTTGATCTTTTTAGATGTAGAAAATCTTGCAGGAAAGTCATGGTGAACACTACTTTTGGCCAGGTTCACGTCTTACCTCCAACTTTACAGCAGCAAGCTTCCACAGTCAGCATACATATTTGCAAGTCCAGCAAAGGATTGCTCAGGATGAGAATGTGATCCCACGGAATGGGGTTGAATCACTGCCAAGGACAAGCTTCATCCTATTCATGCTCACCTGGCTCCAGCCCCTGAGAACTTACACAAGGTTATCAGGTGTAACTGCAAAACAGACTGACACCAAACGTTGCAACTACAAGAAACATGGTTTGCTGTGTTCAGTTGGATATGGAGACTGTCATGATTTCAACTCTTTTAATGCATCTTCTGTGGTTTAAGGTGACCTTCATGGGGATACATAAATATTCCCAAATTAATTTGAGATGAGATGAGATTATCTGACAGTCACAGCAGGACATTGTCTGCCTTGATTCAGGATTTCAAGAAGATTTAATGCTGTAGTAACACCATTAAGTGAAATTACCGATTCTAGAAATGTGTCTGCACCAAGTCTTATGTGGTGAAAATTGCACGTATGGTGGGTTTAGAGACATAATTTTAACAAAGTTTCACAAGCTGGATGTTTTTAGACTTTTGATACACTATGCACTATTCAGTTGTTATTATAAAACGAGTCAAATCACTTATTTTTGTATTTGTTTGAGGTTATCCTAATTATATGTCATAGACTGACTGGACTATTGCCCTAATATTATGTAATAACCCTCGTTTATGGTCAGAGAACATAAGGCAGAGACAAAAACAGAAAAATAACTTCATTCTCTTGGCAGAAACCAAATCTGGAAATCTGTAAAGGTTTCAACAATTATAAAAAGACAACATTTGAAAACATATTTAAGACTAAACAGCTTTCAATAAAAGACCTTATTCCTCATGAGAATGAAAACAAAATGACTATGATTCTCAAAACTTTTACAAACTATAAGTCAACTTGATGAGATATTTTGGTTAACCCAAATCGAGCTTCAGAGATAATGGCACAGGCAGCTGCTTTGCAAAATAAAGATAAAATATTTTACATTCACAATCTCTGGGAAATGGACAGAAGGGCCACAGTGGTGTATGTGATGAACAAACTGTGTCCTCATGAGTACAAGATAAGAACAAACTCAAGTGATATTCTAATCAAGTTGCATGACAATTAAAATTTGAAAAATAGAACAGCACTCTGTAGAGCACATACCTGAACAGCACTCTGTAGAGGCTGAACAGTTTACATTTTGTATCCCACTGATAGGCCAGATCCCAATCTGGATCTTCCCCAAAATCGAATCAATTTAGCCTTGTCACAAACCACCAAATTAATTTGACTCTGTCCATAACATTTTGAGATATCATGCTCACAGTGAGACACACAGACAGGGGTCAAAACATAACGTCTATCCACCTTCGATGATGGAGGTGAAAATTGGAGTGTTGAAACATCGCGAGTGAGAAAAATCAAAATCAAACATATATTTTCAAATTTAAAAAGTATCCCCTTTAAGACTGCAAATGTTTGAGTAAATGCCAATGCCTTCAAAAATATAATCGAATGATTTAATGAGAAATGTCTTTCTTATCTCAATTGGATGATAATTTTTTTCCCCCACATTAAGTATTTTCCACCTCAACCAATGCACAGTTGTGTCAGACACTGATTGTCATTGAAGGTGGAAGGGAATCTAATCCAGCAAAGTGGTACTTTGATCTGTCACAATGATTGCAAACTTGTTTGTTTACATTGTCACAATGTAAACTTTCTTTTTTAAAGTTAAGTTGTTTAAGGAGAAAGTTAAAATGCTGCAGGAATTTCAAATTCAGAGAGCAAAAATTATGGAGATCAAATAAAGACGAAAGTGAGAGTAAGGGGAGGGTGACAGAAAAGAAAAATGATATTTGATTAAGAATTCATGATGTAAAGTCCATAACAGGCTATTTAGAAGTCAGCATTACCTGAAAAGAGGCTGAGGCAATTCTACCTAGTGAATCATAGCCAACAGATAAGATCTGTGCAAGACGGGATGCGTTACGATTGAGGATGGTCTCTGCATTTCCAAAGGACTCCAACACAGTAAAGGCAGCATTGATCTTTTTGACTACTCCGGCAGGGCAGGGAATGAGAAACAATGTAAAACAAAACAACAAACTTTTCATTATAAAGGAAATAAATAAAAAATTTCAATATAAAGGAAAGTAATAAAACTTCTAAAACAAAAGGAAAGCAATACAAGTCTTCAATGCTAAAGAAAGAAATGACATCTTTCATTGTAAAAGAGAGAAATAAAACTTGTAAATGTAAAGAAAAGCAATAAAATATCTCATTGTTAATAAAAAATTTTTAAAACTTTGAAGAAAAGGAAAGAAAAAAACATTTTCAAGTAAAGGAGAGATATAAAACTTTTGATTGTAAAATAAAGCAATAAAGGTTTTCATTGCAAAAGACAAATAAAAATTTGGTAAATAAAGGAAAAAACAAACATTTTTCGTTGTAAAAATCAAACAATAAAACTTTTTTATGTCAAAGAGAAATAAAACTTAAATTTAAAGGAAAATTCCTATCCACTCCTATCCACCAACAAGGTTTTCATCCACAGCTTTATAGAGTAATGCTGTCCCCTCTGGGATGGGTCCCCTGCCTCACATCTTGATGATCGTGGAATCCAAGGCCTTTAAGATTATTGGAATCTCCCATGATGAAGCTGAGATTACGGGCCAATCACTTCGGCATCACAGTCAGGTCGGTGGTCTCTGTCTTCTTCGGTGCTCACATGGTCCACCTTAATTCCCCTTCTGGTGAAACTACCCAAATCCAGGATCACTGCTCACCGACACTCATTTGCTCATTTTTTCGCCAACTGTGGAATCAATTCCACATCCTCTTCAATCTCATTCTTCACTCCAGGTGTTCAAGACAGCTGTTCACCACCATCTCAGATCTTTCCAAATCCAAAACCATGATCTTTTCTGCACTCGTTAACCCAACCTAATTCTTCCTCCTTCCAAATTTCCAGTTTTCTCTCCTTGGAGTTTCCTTCTGTATCCATCTTGTCCACCCTATGCATCCTCTCCTGCCCTCCATTCCTCCCACACCCATTGGTTGTCCAAGCCTCCATCCATCTTGACTTTCAACTCTGCTGTTGGTGCTTTCCCCCTCTCTCTACTGTTCCTTTCTGTCCTGTTATATCCTGATCCATTCAGTATACTAGCTCTTCCCCGATCAAAGCTTCGACGATGCATACAGAATATATATATATATATATATATATATATATATATATATATATCCTGTTGGACCTTGATATTTGCGGGGGATATGTTCCTGGAAAATGCCACAAATAGCGAATCTGCGAATAGCGGGCCATTGTTCCAATGGAAAAATGTGGGATAGGTTCCCAGCAGTTTGTAATGCATTAGGGAAAATCCAAAATCCCGTGAAAATTTGTGAAAAAGCCAGCAAAAACCGTGAATATGCACGCAAAATACTGCGAAAATGTGAAAAAAAAGCGAAAAATGCAAAAAAAAAAAAACTGCGAACACACGAAGCACACGAATGTTGAAGCAGGTCGTATTTTATAAAACATGATTACACGGGGTCCACGAATAGCAAATCCGTGAATAGAGGGGTTCAACTGTACACTATATTAAAAACTCATACAACTTTTCAATGTAAATCCGAAAATTAATTTGCAATTGCTCACTGGCTTTGACATCAATACAAATTTTCATTACAGACCCTCGGCATCAAAAAGCTAGAAATATCGAACCAACAATTTCAAATTGAGCATCTCACCATCATTAGAGCATTCAAATAGCATTAGATGTGGCAATACATGTGAATTGTTGCTGCTAGCTTTCCAGCTGAATGACAGAAGATGTCATTTGCATTTTCACCGCCTTCATGCCTACCCTGTTTAGAATCCCGAGCAGGCACAGACAACTTGCTGGTTTTAATAATAAGGTGTTCCAATGCAAAGGAAAACAAAGTTTTAGATATAAAGGGAGGAGGAATTTCCCATGATTTGGGAGAATAAAGATTATTATTATTATTATTATTATTATTATTATTATTATTATTATTATTGAAACATTTTTCCAGTCTCCAAAATGAAAGCAATGAATAAAAAGAAAATAATCCCCAAAAATAAGCAAGGCAGGAGAGCTCAGTGATACCAAACTTGCCTGTAAATTGTATAGTGTGGGTTTGTCAACAGAATGGGATCAAACTATAAACTGTCATCATGGTGCTTGCTTCACAGGCAGTAATTACATCACTTAAACACAATGTCATTGAAGAGGATGTTCAGCTGGCGGTCCTGCATGATAGCACTTCATCATCTCCATGAAAGATTATGTGGTACTTTTCAAACTAAGTAGACCGTTTGAGTGACAGTAACTGTGACCAATGTAGATATTCCTACCTGCTTCCTGAATGTCTAATCAAGGTTTGCTCCACTACAAAAACCAAAATAAAAAAACTCCCATGGTTCTTCATGGGCCATCAGATCTGTAGCCCATCATGCCATAAGACAGATCATTATCCGAATAGCAGGGACTACAAACAGCACAAATCTATTAATCATTGTAAGCTTGATGGAAACGATGCTGCGATTAATTCCCAGTTGTATACATAAATCACTTTGTGAGAAGAATAACAAACCGACAATATTTTTGATAAACCTTTGAATGTCAATGAGTGGACCTTAAAGAGTCTCCTATTGAGAAACATGGAGGCCTGGTGGGATAGTCGAAGACCAAGAACTTTAATTCTCTCAAGTATTATCTTTTGGAGATGTTTAATCCTCAAAACGTGTATTACAATTCAGATTGATTGTTCATGAGTTCAGCTAACCCTTTGGAACCGCAATAAAAGAAACGTGTAATATCTATATACAAGAGCCGGAGTTAACCCTCAAGTCACATCATTTTCAATTCTCAGGCATCAACCTTACAATGATCTCAGCCACCCTCACAGGCGTTATCTCATATAAGCAGGGGTTAACATAACTGGTACTCAGGTAGTCATGCGCAGTAAAAAAAACAAAAATTAAAAAATTAAACGCGTACTTCAAAGATGCTCCGAAAGCTCAAAAGCGTACTCGCTCAACGAAGGCTTTTGATGGAAGGTTTACTCAGCTAGTGTTGGTGAGATTCTTCCGTGATAATTCTGAAAATTGATCTCCTGTGTGGTAATTTCAAAATTTAAATGCACAAAATTGAGTTCATAAGTTATAACATTATAATTTAAAGGTTATATTGTAGGTTTATAACTTACTAGAGGGGTGTGCTTACGCATTGTATAAACGTACAAATCGTGTTTCCCCATTGTCTTGGGTCGCTCACCTGCATTTGATTTTTTATTTATTTATTTTCATTTGCTTTATTTCATCTATTTCTATTTTCATTTATGGATGCTTTCTGATGGTTCGGTGATTTTTTTTTCCTGGTGTATCACCTTGGATGTCCATTGGCACACAAAATTCCAATTGTCTGGTCACTCACCTGCATTTTTTTCTTTTTTTTTCTTCATTTATTTATATTTTCATTTTTGGTTGTTGTCTGACGATTCTGTGATGTTTTCTGGAATACTGGCTTTGATGTCCAGCGGCACGCAAAATTTCAGCTTTCGTTTTCTTTTTTGTCACCCAGAAGGCACCGATCTTTAATATCAGTCACTCAGTCAGTCAGTGGTTAGAAAGAGGTTTATATATTAGATAAGATTATTTTAATAAAGATCTAAGGAGAACACGTGAGTAAGTAGGAAGAAGAGATGGTTCAGAAGCGTCCGGAATGAAAAAAGAGTGGCTTGCAAGTGTCTTGTCTGGAGTAGATGTTCCGAGAGAGTGCTTACAGAGGAGGAGTAACATACATACTAAGCTGAGAGGTGCTTGGGAAAGCAGACGAGCACACTCGAAGCTGGCATTTCTTTTTTTTAGAACCAAATAAAAAGCAAATAAAAAACATTCTTGTTCTTCTTTTTTGGCTGCTCCCGTAAGGGGTCGCCACAGCGGATCAACCGTCTCCATTTCGCTCTATCCTCCACATCTTCCATTGACACTCCAACCACCCGCATGTCCGCCCTCACCGCATCCATGAACCTCTTCTTGGGCCTTCCTCTTCTCCTCCTGCCTGGCGGCTCCATCTTCAGCATCATTCTCCCGATATACTCCGCTTCCCTCCTGTGCTCCTGTCCAAACCATCTCAATCTCGCCTCTCACTTTGTCTCCAAACCGTCCTACCTGTGCAGTCCCTCTAATATACTCATTCCTTATCCTGTCCATCCTAGTCACTCCCAACGAGAATAGCAGCATCTTTAACTCTGCCACCTCCAGCTCCGCTTCCTGTCTTTTTGTTAGTGCCACCGCCTCCAAACCATACAACATAGCTGGTCTCACTACCGTCTTGTATACTTTCCCCTTCACTCTTGCAGCTACCCTTCTGTCACAAATCACTCCTGCAACTCTTCTCCACCCACTCCATCCTGCCTGCACTCTCTTTTTCACTTCTCTCCCACACTCTCCGTTACTTTGGACAGTTGATCCCAAGTATTTTAACCCATCCACCTTCCCCCCCTCAACTCCTTGCAACCGCACCATACCACCACCCTCCCCCTCATTTACGCACATGTACTCCATCTTACTCCAACTGACTATCATTCCCCTTCTCTCCAGTGCGTACCTCCACCTCTCAAGGCTCGCCTCAGCCTGCTCCCTACTCTCGCGACAGATCATGATGTCATCCGCGAACATCATAGTCCATGGAGACTCCAGTCTGATCTCGTCCGTCAACCTGTCCATCACCATTGCAAACAGGAAAGGGCTCAGAGTCGATCCTTGGTGCAATCCCACTTTTACCTTAAACCGGTCCGTCATTCCGACCTCATTCCGTCATTCGTCACCTCACCGCTGTCACACTGTCCTCATATATATCCTGCACAATCCTCACATACTTCTCCACCACTCCCGACTTCCTCATACAAATCCACAACTCCTCTCTTGGCACCCTATCATAAGCTTTCTCTAAATCCACAAACACACAATGTAACTCCTTCTGGCCTTCCCTATACTTCTCAATCAACATTCTCAAAGCAAACATCGCATCAGTGGTGCTCTTTCCTGGCATAAACCCATATTGCTGCTCACAGATCGTCACCTCTCCTCTCAACCTAGCTTCCACTACTCTTTCCCACAACTTCATGGTGTGGCTTAACAACCTTATCCCTCTGTAATTTCCACAGCTCTGCACATCACCCTTGTTCTTGAAAATCGGAACCAGTACACTTAATCTCCACTCCTCCGGCATCCTCTCACTTTCCAAGATTTTATTAAACAATCTGGTTAACAACCCCACTGCCATCTCTCCTCAGCACTTCCATGCCTCCACTGGTATACCATCTGGGCCAACCACCTTTCCACTTTTCATCTTCTTCATAGCAGTCCTCACTTCATCCTTACTGATCCACCCCACTTCCTGATTCACGATCTCCATCTCTCCATATATATATATATATATATATATATATATATATATATATATATATATATATATATATATATATATATATATATATATATATATATATATATATATATATATATATATCTCTCTCTCTCTCTCTCTCTCTCTCTCTCTCTCTCTCTCTCTCTCTCTCTCTCTCTCTCTCTCTCTCTCTCTCTCTCTCTCTCTCTCTCTCTCTCTCTCTCTCTCATTTTCTTCATTCATCAGCTCCTCAAAGTACTCCATCCACCTTCTCAACACACTCTCCTCGCTCATCAGCACATTCCCATTTGCATCCTTTATCACCCGAACCTGCAGCACATCCTTCCTAGCTCGGTCCCTCTGTCTTGCCAATCGGTATAAATCCTTTTCCCCTTCCTTTGTATCCAACTTCTCATACAGATCGTCATATGCCTTTTTCTTCGCCTTTGCCACCTCTCTCTTTGCCTTTCGCCGCCACTCCTTGTACATTAGAGAACCAAATTAATACATTAGAATATTAATACATAATATTTTAAAATTTACATTAGAGTATTAATACATAATTAATACATAATACAACCAAATTAATACATAATACAAATAAAAAACATAAGAGAACCAAATTAAAAAACGTGTGTGAACCCCTGTATAAGTTTATTTTTGACTGAGGTGATTTCATACTCTTTGCAAAAGACAATGTGGGATCATTCATGTCCACTAACTAATGATAGCAGATGGGACATCCAAGGGAAGGTGCACTTTGTGATACAATGTCCTGCCCATGAAGCACCAATTTGGGAGTCTTACAGTCTGGTCAGGAATTCAAACAGTCGAGGCAGTTCAAAGGTAAGTGATGAGCAATCAATAAAGGTAAGGCAAGTGTTACCTCTGCACCACCATGTCAGATTGAATGTGCTCATGAGTGTTGAATTGTAAACAAAATGTGATTCGAGTCTGACTTGAGTTCCTGATATAAAAGTTAGACAATATTTCGATTTTGGCTGAATATACCATACACAAATCAAAAATTAACTGCATCATATGGAAAGTCGACATTGAATAAAGGAAACTCACTTATTTGTCCTCATCTTCATCATCTTGCATATTCAGTGCAAGACTGTTTGTTGCAACATGATGTACAAGTAGCTGATGTGATTCCAACATACTGTTACGGCTGTGGAAATTCGCAATACACCATAAAGGGTCCTTAGATCACTTATGACGCTAAGTTCATGTGTAGTTCGTCCACACCTGTTGTTTAGAGGGATAATGTGTGATTCATCCGGGCTGCGACGCTTTGAGTTAGCCATTTTTCTTTCTCTATCGTTATTTTGGACCATTAAGCCGCCAACAACTCAAACATCACCACCTTCGCCTCTTTACCTCCACAACTCCATCCCGCAAACATCGCTTCACCGCCATTCCCAAATGACGCCCGTCAACAACCAAACCACCACAGCAAACCCCCCACCACCTTCGCCTTTCTCCTTCTACAACCAACAACCACACCACCTGTCAACACCGAACGTCGTGCTGTCCAGGGCCCGTTCGGTGATTCTTGCCGAACGCGTCAAGCCACGAGTGCAAATGGATGCCTTTGCAAGAGGAGAAGCGGATCAGGAAGGCTTCGCGCCCCTTTTCTTCCATCCAATGACTGAGCATCGGGTGGCATGGCCCCGCCTCCGAACCCGCTGTGAATGCGTTCCTTTTAGGAGGGGAAATCGGATTAGGGGAGGCTCACGCCCCTTTTTGTCCATCCAATGGGCGAGCGTCGGGCGGTGTGGCCCCACCTCCAAGCACGTTTTGATCCGCGAATCTGCATACAAGCTCCTCCCCCGGTCTATAAAGATGCGAGCACAACGCAGCTCGCGGGTGCAGAAAGTGGCGCTAGTCGGAAGTCGTGGAGTCTGTGTCGTGTGTTTGCGGGGATCGGACGGCGAAGGGGACGGAGCTCGGAGTGGAGGTCAAGGGACGAGTCGCGGAGTGAAGCAGGGAAGCAGAAGAGGACTCAGGGGGCGAGAGTTCGCCGGAGTCGGTGCGGTCCCGAGACCCCGCTAGCGGGACGGAGCATCCGCCATTCCCCTCTTCCCACCCCGAGCATCAACAATTTCCCCCATCCGCGCTGAGATAGCGCCGGTAATCCCGTCCGCTCCCCGCCCCAACCGTGGTGTCGACCGACCAACACGTGCCTGCGCGACGCACGCCTGGAGCTCACCGACCATACCAGGGGCACGGAGTCAGGCGCGTTACGCGGACATTGCGGCTAGCCCGCCATTGCGCCACGAGGGCGTGGGTAAGACCCCTTCGGTCTCGTGGACCTGGCTGATCACCCAGGTCCCACGTTCATTTGGTCCACGGACCTGTCTGCCTTCTTGCCTGTGAGGGTGGCTTGTATTTTCTTTGCTTTTGGTGTAAATGTGTGTGTGTGGCGCCAGTCTGTTAAGTAAACCCGTATAAATGCTTGTACATTGCGTTATTCGGTTGTAGCTCTGCGTTGCTTTTATTGTTTTGACTATTATATGTGCATTCTTGCTATAACTGTAAATACGTGCTTGCCTTGTGTGTGTGTGTGAAATAAAGTGCTTGGTTGTTGAACTGTTTCCCGTTTCGTTGCGTCCTTTCCTTTGTTTGAAAGTTTCCATCTTGCATCACGTAAGGGATTGGTAGTGGGTGTAGACACCCAAAAAAATAATCACGAAACGTCGAGGTCCACGATAGCTCCGCTCGGTTATCCCTGCAGCACGGAACAAGCCGCTTAAGCGGTTCATGTCCGGAGTCGACCTGCGGCGTGGTACAACTCCTCGGTACGCTACCCGCACGGGTACTTAGGTATATCGACATTCGGCGATTCACCCTATTTCGCACGGGTAGAATGCCGACTGGGTTGTGGTGAGGTTAAACCCCCACCCGTGGCTAGCTCTTTGGCGGTAGCTCCAGGAGGGTCACGACCGAAATGTCCGTTCCGGTGGGCGACACGTCGCGATTCGAGTTACGTGGCCGATCGCACGCCGGGCGGGCGAAATTCGTAACAATACATTAGGAGTAGGAATTTAAAAGTTCGACAAGGTATAATAGTTTACTGACCTACTTTTTTCACAATGGCCTTTTTTAAAAGTTACTACAAGATGATTAACGTCCACATAGGTGAGTGAGTGCTCGCAGTCTGGCCAGTAAGGAAGGTCGACGTAAAACTAGTCGGACCAAGCATGATGTTCACCTTCATCAATGAGTTACAGATAAAATTTCTTCATAAACCAGAACATTCCATAATTCTAAAACAATTAATCAACATTTACACAACAATACAGGAAAATGATTTTTTTTTTTATAATTGAGCACAATTTTTAGAGATAACCCGATGTATCGGCAATGTCATTTGGTGGAACGGAACCCTCACCGAACATGGCCTTGCCACAATCTTGGTCTTGCCTGCTCCCTAAACCACAGGTCGAAGGTAGCTTCCCAGAGCTCGCAGTCAGCCTCACAAGATGCTCCACCACACATCGACTTGCACTCGTTTTACCAGCACCACTAGGCCCAAGGAATGTGATGGCCTGTTCCTGCTGAGAGGCTAACATGTGCAGATAGGCTCTGCGTGCCACTGTGCATATGTCAGATGGTGGTGGCTCACTGTGCCAGCTTGCTGCATCACTTGCAGACTGCACATAATGAATGAGGAAATGGTGATACAAGAAATGCGAGTTGGGGGGGGGGGGGCACATGGAGCACGTGATGAGATGCAACTGCTTTCACATAGTCACGTTATTTTCAAGGAACACAATAAAAAAATGAGATTAATTTTTACAAAATCAACATGAAGATACCAGTGGCCTGACGTGGCTTTACAGAGCAAAACAAATAATTCCTCCAACATCATAACAATACACCGCCAACGGCGTAATATCTCTTTATTATTGGATCATAAAGCTTAATCATTATCATTTATTTTGAACTCCAAATCAGGGTAAAGGATTATGAAGTGCTGTTATTACAATTGCTACTTCTCTTTTCAAATGCCAATTTAAAATTGAAAATTGCATGCAATGCTGTCGACTTGTCTCTGTATGTCAGTCTCTTGTTTCATTGTTCTCATGAAGTTGTTCAATAAACATGACCAAATATGATGAACAGTTTTACAGAAAATATTAACAATTCTCAAAGTGACAATAACAATACTTATCATCAACATCACTTTTGTCAATAATGCAGATTATTTTTGAAGGCATAATCTAGCAGTTTAAATAAAGACAATGGAGTTGAATAAAGTGGTTAACAATGAGGAGGGCGTACCTCAGCTGCACTGCTAGACTTGGATGATGGTGGGCCAACCGAGATGTGGTGCAGCCCAGCAAGAGTGCAGTGATTCCCAATGCTGAGGCGAGTGCGCAGTGTGTGTAGTACGGAGCTCTCATTGAGATAAAGCAATGAAGAAAGATCTTCCACTTGGTCTAAGTGTGATGGGTTGGCCTGTCGTGAATAACACGTGCTCAAATATGCACTGTGACACCATAATCAATGTATTAATTATTGTGATAATTAATTATTATTTCTATATAAAAGTTAGGGTTTCATATAAGAGTGCCCATATTATTCCGTTACAAACTTTAATTGAGCACAGGCTATGAATATAGGATTTGTCAGGGATGCTGTTTAACGGAATAGCCTGGTGTTGGCTTAGTGGTTAGGGTGGTGGCTTGGGGTCCTAGGGTCCTGAGTTCGAGCCCCGTTTGCCACTGAATTCACACCAGGAGGTTGACTCAGCCTGTCATCCTTCAGAGGTCAGCAAAATGAGTACCAGTGTACTGGTCCTGGTGTATGCCCTGGGTAGAATAGGTGTACCATATCCCTATGTGTCGTCAGAGGCGACTAGGGTTGGTGTCAGGAAGGGCATCCGGCCATAAAAAACATTGCCTCAAGAAGGGAACCATGATTGTATGGAGCCCTCAAAAAAAGCTAACCCCTGCTCAGCAGGGAAAAATGGCTGTAAAAAGGCTGTTTAAGGGAATGTGTTGCCATACAAGGTACATTCATATATTTTTTTCAATGCAAGAGAAAAATTTTAAGATAATAATCTCTTGGGGTCTCCATTGTATTATCATAAAGCTTAACGCCCCGTGGTCATTGTACTTTTTACAATAGCATATAATAGTGGGGAAACGTTTTCATGAAATGGATTCTGGAACAAAGACCTTCTCAATGTCCTCCTCATCCACATCCAGCACGAGGCCTCGCTCGTCCAGTTTCAACTTGAGCCGCCCAGGAGGCATCTCTGGAGTCCCTTCATCAGGTCGAAGCTCTGTAGCTGTCATGACAATAAAATCATGTCAAAGGCGACCAGTCAGCATATTGAATGACATCATAAACTCTGATTCCGAACGTACTCACCGGGTACAAGGCCTTCCTTCTGCACTAGCCAAACACGGTCTGCCTCATACCATGCGTAGTAATCATCTTCCTCTTCAGGCTTAGGCTGTGAATGTCACACATACCGAATAGCATCTCAGACAGGGTTTTCTGATGGGTTTTCCTGTTAAAATCTTCCTTCATTTAATCTCAAATGCTGAAGTCACAACCTAACTTAGGACAAAATGCAAACATATATGGCAATTGAATGAAAAAGGAATCTATTCTTTAACTTACATGTCAGATCATTCCCCATTTCCAAATTTCTAGTTTATTAACCTCCGCCATCGAAGATCGGAGGTTACTGTTTTCAACCCTTTCTGTTTGTTACTTACGAAATCTAAAGATTTCGTAAGTATATTGATGACTTCCGTTTCTGTTTGTTTGTTTGTTTGTTTGTAGGCACGATAACTCGAGAACGGAGGAAGTGACCAATGTCAAATTACACCTCGTGATTCAGGAGGGTGATGGCTAGTGCTGATTAGATTTTGGTCAAAATCGGTCAAAGGTCAAGGTCACATTGAGGTCAAACATCCAAAAAATGATAACTCGAGAACGGAAGAAGCAACCAATGTCAAATTACACCACCTGATTCAGGAGGGTGGTGGCTAGCACTGATTAGATTTTGGTCAAAATCGGTCAAAGGTCAAGGTCACAGTGAGGTCAAACATCCAAAACATTCGATTTTTGATGGTTTGGTACAGAATCATCGTAGAAACTTCTGGTTTGCGTCGCGACCTTCTCTAGAGACGGCTTTTATTTGACAAGGTCAGAGGTCAAGTTGACGATTTCGTAAGTACCAGTCTATGACTGCTTGTTTGTTTGTATGTGTGTTTGTTACTTACGACATCTTTAGATTTCGTAAGTATATTGATCAGTTCCGTTTCTGTTTGTTTGTTTGTGTGTTTGTTTGCGTGTTTCTTACTTAGGAAATCTAAAGATTTCGTAAGTATATTGATGACTTCCGTTTCTCTTTGTTTGTGTGTTTGTGTGCTTGTTTGTTTGTTTGTAGGCACGATAACTCGAGAACGGAAGGAGCTCCCAATGTCAAATTACATCACGTGATTCAGAAGGGTGATTGCTAGTGCTGATAAGATTTTGGTCAAAGTCGGTCAAAGGTCAAGGTCACAGTGAGGTCAAACATCCAAAACATTCGATTTTTGATGGTTTGGTACAGAATCTCGTAGAAACTTCTTGTTTGCGTCGCCACCATCTCTTAAGACAGCTTTTATTAGACAAGGTCAGAGGTCAAGTTGACGATTTCGTAAGTACCAGTCTATGACTGCTTGTTTGTTACTTACGAAATCTAAAGATTTCTTAAGTATATTGATGACTTCCGTTTCTGTTTGTTTGTTTGTTTGTTTGTAGGCACGATAACTCGAGAACGGATGAAGCTACCAATGTCAAATTACACCACGTGATTCAGGAGGGTGATGGCTCGTGCTGATTAGATTTTGGTCAAAATCGGTCAAAGGTCAAGGTCACAGTGAGGTCAAACATCCAAAAAATGATAACTCAAGAACGGAAGAAGCTCCCAATGTCAAATTACACCACGTGATTTAGGAGGGTGGTGGCTAGCGCTGATTATATTTTGGTCAAAATGGGTGAAAGGTCAAGGTCACAGTGAGGTCAAACATCCAAAATATTCGATTTTTGATGGTTTGGTACAGAATCATCGTGGAAACTTCTGGTTTGCGTCGCTACCTTCTCCAGAGACAGCTTTTATTCGACAAGGTCAGAGGTCAAGTTGACGATTTCGTAAGTACCAGTCGATGACTGCTTGTTACTTACGAAATCTAAAGATTTCATAAGTACAGTATATTAATGACTTCCATTTCTGTTTGTTTGGTTGTCGGCACGATAACTCGAGAAGGGAAGAAGCTACCAATGTCAAATTACACCACGTGATTCAGGAGGGGGATGGCTAGTGCTGATTAGATTTTGGTCAAAATGTGTCAAAGGTCAAGGTCACAGTGAGGTCAAACATCAAAAAAAATTATAACTCGCGAACGGAAGAAGCGACCAATGTTAAATTACACCACGTGATTCAGGAGGGTGATGGCTAGCGCCGATTAGATTTTGGTCAAAATCGGTCAAAGGTCAAGGTCACAGTGAGGTCACATTCGATTTATGATGGTTTGCTACAGAATCATTGTATAAACTTCTGGTTTGCGTCGCTACCTTCTCTAGAGACAGCTTTTATTAGACAAGGTCAGAGGTCAAGTTGACGATTTCGTAAGTACCAGTCTAGCAATGCTTGTTACTTATGAAATCTAAAGATTTCGTAAGTATATTGATGACTTCCGTTTCTGTTTGTTTGTTTGTTTGTTTGTTTGTATGTTTGTTTGTTTGTTTGTAGGCACGATAACTCAAGAACGGAAGAAGCTACCAATGTCAAGTTACACCACGTGATTCAGGAGGGTGATGGCAAGTGCTGATTAGATTTTGGTCGAAATCGGTCAAAGTTCAAGGTCACAGTGAGGTCAAATATTCGATTTTTGATGGTTTGGTACAGATAACTCGAACGGAAGAAGCTACCAATGTCAAATTACACCACGTGATTCAGGAGGGTGGTGGCAAGTACTGATTAGATTTTGGTCGAAATCGGTCAAAGGTCAAGGTCACGGTGAGGTCAAATATTCGATTTTTGATGGTTTGGTACAGATAACTCGAACGGAAGAAGCTACCAATGTCAAATTACACCACGTGATTCAGTAGGATGATGGCTAGTGCTGATTAGATTTTGATAAAAATCGGTCAAAGGTCAAGGTCACAGTGAGGTCAAACATCCAAAAAATGATAACTTGAGAATGGAAGAAGCTACCAATGTCAAATTACACCACGTGATTCAGGAGGGTGGTGGCTAGCGCTGATTAGATATTGGTCAAAATCGGTCAAATGTCAAGGTCACAGTGAGGTCAAACATCCAAAACATTCGATTTTTGATGGTTTGCTACAGAAACAACGTAGAAACTTCTGGTTTGCGTCGCTACCTTCTCGAGAGACAGCTTTTATTAGACAAGGTCAGAGGTCAAGTTGACGATTTTGTAAGTACCAGTCTATGACTGCTTATTTGTTTGTTTATGAACAGTATTACGGAAAAACTCCTTGGCGGATTTCGACGAAACTTGATGGGGGGATTAGGTATGGTCCAAGGATCATGCCATTAGATTTTGGACTTGGTCCAAAATCCAAAATGGCCGCTATGGCGGCCATTTTGAAAAAATATTTTAATTTTTTTTTTTTTTTGCATTTCTCCATGTTATAAGTGATTTCCATCAAATACACATGCCAAAATTATAGTTGCGGCTGATTTTGGAACTTCAGGTGGATATACCCACGCAAAATCAATTTCTGTTTCAAGGAATCTAGTTATGACGAATTAATTGAGTATGTAAAAGTTAAAAGTGAAAGGGAAAGTTGCAAACTATAACTCTGTGAGCACTGTTGACATCAAATTGAATGAATAGGATATCAGATTCACTTGAGTGACCGAGCAGTATTGGCGGCGGAGGTTTTGCACTCTACCGAGTGCTCCCCCTCTCGTTCCTCCTGTGAGTTTGCTTCTGTATCCATCTTGTCCACCCTGTCTGTCGACCTCCACCCCTCATTCCTTTTTTACTATTATTATTATTATTATTATTATTATTATTATTATTTTTGGAAACCATGTTGAGGCTCGTGTAAGATCTAACACACAGAGCATATAACATGGTAGGAGACAAGAGGGGTGGGAGAGTGAAGCACAAAATAGAGGGGAACAGAGACAATAGTGGATGAGTGGAAGGGAGAGGGATGGGGAAGGGTATACGTGGTAAACAAAATGGTACTACAGGGACTTTCAGGAAGGAAAACAGGGAATTTGAAGGAGGTGGGTTTGGAGTGGATTAACGGGTGTAGAAAAGATCATGGGTTTGGGTGAGGACAGATATGAGATGGTGGTGAACAGCTGTTTTGAAGACCTGGAGGGAGGAGTGGGATTGATTACAGTGTGGGAGTTTGATCCAGAGGCGGGAGAAAAAGAGAAATGAAAAAGTGAAGGTGAGCAGTGATTCTTGATTTTGGCAGTTTCACCAGAAGAGTGGTTTTGGCAGAGCTTTAACGCCCTACAGAAATAGAGGGAGGGCAGAGCATAGACAGAGCAAGGGGGGGTGGAAGCAGGAGAGGAGAGGGTATAAGACAGAAAGACCACCAACCTGCTTGCGGTCAGAGTGTGAGACCCAGACTCAGCTTCATTGCAGGAGATACCAATGATCCTAAAAGCCTTGGTTTCCACAGCGTGAAGTCAAGCTAGGTGTGAGGCAGGAGCACCAGCCCTGAGGGGATAGCAGTACACAATCAGGCTGTGGATGAAAGCTTTGTAAGTTGTTAGAAGATCAGGTGTGCCAAGAAAGGACTTTGGATGATGGAGGATGGCCAGTCAGTGACTGGTTTGGAGGCCAACTTGGAGATGTGGCTTTCCCAGGAAAGATCGTGGCAGATAGTGATGCCCAAAAGCTTGTATGAAAGGACTTCTTCAAGGGGATTGTTGAGAAAATAGATAGGGGGGTTTTCGAGGTGGTCATTTTGGAGAGACAAAGTGAGTGTGAGATTTGTCAAGATTGAAAGACATGCTCCAAGTGTTCGATCAGCTTGTGATTTTATCCAAGTCTGCAGAGAGTGAAGAGGCTGCTGCTTCCCAATTAGACGGATGAGCGATGGTACGGCAGATGGTGCAGTCATCACCAAAGAGATAAAGAGGATTTTCCAGGGAATCTGATAGATCATTGATGGAAACCAGAAAAAGCACAGGGCCTAGAACACTGTCTTGAGGAATTCCAACCTGGCAAGGAAGAAGATATGAGAGAGAGTCATTAAGACCCACACATTGACCGTGACAGGAGAAGAAGTCTGCGAGCCATGAGTGAAGATTGACTTGGATACTATAAAAGAGAGTTTGGTGAGCATTGCAGGATGCCAGACCATGTCAAAAGCCCACAATGTGTCAAGGGAGATGGCTCTGATCTTATGTTTGGCATTTAGGACATCCATCCATTGTTGGGAAAGCAGAAGCAGAATGTTCAGGGTGGAGTGATCTGGTCTAAATCCAAATGGATGGTTAGAAATAAAGCCATTTGAGAAGAGGAAGGATTTGATGTCAGAGCGATGATGGATTCCATAACCTTGCTGAAGATTGGGAGCAGGCTGATTGATCTGTAGTTACAGGGATCCGTTTTTGCACATTTTTTATGCAGGGCAGTAATGTTTGCTGATTTCCAAGCAGATGGCTGATAACCTTGAGAAAATGAGAGGGTGAGTAGAACAGAGAGAGGGTGAGCAAGAGCAGCAGAGCAGGTGTTTTAGGACACGAGGGCTGATGCCATCTGGACTGATTGCAGAATCAGAGTCGAGATTTGACAGTAAGCTCTCCACCTTGTCGGGAGAAAAGGACACAGAGTCCAGGAACAGCTGGGTGTGACTGTGTAAGGTGGGTACAAAAAGCAATGGGTTTCGGACACAAGATTTAGATGCAAACACCGAGTTTAGGCATTCAGCCTTTTCACGTGCGGTATCAGCAGTGTGGGCATTTGAGGTAAGTGAGGGGATGGAGGGGGAACATACACCAGAAACACATTTGATTAGACACCACCAGGATTTGGAGGAGGGAGAAAGTTTTGAGAGTTCAGACTTGATATTAGAAAGATGTTGTTTTCTGGCTCTCCTGAGGGTAGATACACACTTGTTCCGAGCTTAAAGGAAGGAAATGAGATTACCCTCAGTCGGATTTGCTTTCCATGAGGCGAAAGAAAGTTATTTCAGGACAATAGCCTTCCCAAAAGCTTCACTGTACCATGGGCAGGAGGAAGGATTGACAACTGAAGATGAGAGGAGATAAATCTGTGCATGAGAGAGAGAGAGCAAATTTCTTTGAAAGATTAATTCTTCCTCACATCCCTTATTCTCAACTCTGCCATTGGTGTCTCACTCCCTCTCCTTCTACTGTTCCTTTTGTTCTGTTGCATCCTGATCCATTCAGTGTTCTCGCACTTCCATGAGTCCAGACTTTGTATACAAAACAACTACATGAATATAATAAAATTAACACGAACCCGCCCCCCCCAATTTTTTGTCCACATTACCTGCCTGCACTGTCGTGTGATTTTCGACCTGACATCATATGCAACCGCCTTTAAGGTGAAAATACTTACTGGTCGAAAATAAATAAACGACAAGGGCACTCGGAAGAGCGCATCCCTCTGCCACGCAATGCCTGATCCAGTGGAATATATCGAGCCCAATGCATTTTTAAATATCAAGCTATATCTCGTTTTTAGCCCAATCTACCAATGGTGAAGAATCACTTTAAGAATTAAATAATTCTCGTATCCAGATCCAGATTTGGATCTTCATCAAAATCGAATCAATTCGTCCTTGTAACACATCTAACCTGTCCACAACTTTTTTTGATATCATGATATATATATATATATATATATATATATATATATATATATATATATATATATATATATATATATATATATATATATATATATATATATATATATATACAGTGGGACCCGCTTAATAGAATCACGGTTAATAGAATCACCCGTATTATAGAATCAAAATCGTTGAGACCGATTCCATTGTATCTAAATGTACACAATTTTTCCCGTTTATTAGAATCAAAAACCCGCTTCATAGAATCAGCTGCTGGCCATCCACTTTGACAGTTCAGCGCCTACTGGCCGCACAGTTCCAACTTTTGCCACCAGGCGGCTGACGTCACGCTAAAAATAACGCTTTGCCACTACAGTGATTTCGGTAGTCATTGTCCAGATAGGCAGACGGCTGACAACTGCAGTCTAAGCACTAGGCGTGTCGTCATTTCCACGATGGACAGAAAACGAAAGCGGACGGATCGTTCAAACATTGATAAAGCACAAATCCTGAGGGACTATGACGCTTTGCCCAGAATGAGCCAACGAGAAGCTGCAGACAAGTTGGAAATTAACCAGCCGATCCTATGCAAGATTCTGAAAGATCGAGAGGCCATTCTGAAAGGTCAAGTGGATTCGTCTTCTTCTCAGAAACGCAAGCGAAGCGGCAACGCACCCGATGTCGAATCAGCAATGGTCAAGTGGATTCAAACTTCTAGAGAAAAGGAAGCACCGCTTTCTGGACCTCTGATGCGGGAGAAAGCGGCTCAGTTCGCGGAAAAGTTCAACAACAAGAAGTTCAGTGCGACAAACGGCTGGATTGACCGGTTTAAGAAAAGACATGGAATCGTCCACAAGAAACTTCACGGAGAGGCAGCGGCGGCTGACGTAGGAGGGAAACAACAATGGCTGGACCACGTGTTTCCGGATCTCGTAGAAGGCTTCACGGCTGATGAGATCTGGAATGCTGACGAAACCGGGTTGTATTTTCGGGCCTTACCAGACGGAACGTTCCTCTTCAAGGGAGATCAGCACTGCGGTGGGAAAAAGCCAAACGAAAGAATCACGGTGCTTTTTTGCTGCTCGATGACTGGTGCTAAGCGTCCTCCTTTCGGTATTGGTAAAAGCAAGAATCCACGGTGTTTCAAAGGCCTCAAAACAATTCCAGTTCGCTACAGAGCCAATTCCTCCGCATGGATGACAGGTTTCCTCTTCACTGAATGGCTCGATGAGTGGAATCGCGAGCTTCGGCGTCATGACCAGAAAGCGTTGCTTCTCATCGACAACTGTCCGGCACATCCCCAATCACTTCAACTGTCGAACATTACTGTGGCATTTCTCCCGCCGAACACAACCTCTGTTCTTCAACCGTTAGATCAGGGAATTATCCGTTCATTCAAAGCTCATTACCGCCGTGCCATGCTACGAAAAGTGCTCACTGAGATTCACAACGAGGATGGAGCAATGACAGCGAGTGACTTGGCGAAAAAGATAATGATCCTCGACGCTATGCTGTTTACGGACGCAGCATGGAATGATGTGAAGACTACTGGCATAGTGAACTGCTGGCGCAAAGGAGGAATTTTCATCGGAGCGGCAAGCGAAGGCGAAAGGGTCGAGAGCAATGACGACGACGAGTTAGCCAACCCTCTTCAAATGGATCCCGACCAATGGCAGGACTTCGTCAACATGGACGCCACTCTCCAAACCACAGACGATGATGTCACAGATGAAGCCATCGTTTCGGCAGTCCAACGCGAAATGGGAATTGCTACTGATGCAGACTATGACGCCGACACTACAGTGGAGGAAGAGGAGGAAGAGGAGATCTCTGTCCCGACCATCAAGGAAATGATGTCTGCAGCTAAGACGATCAGGCTTGGTTTGCTATCACATGGGTTCAGTGACATGGCCTTCCTGCGCAAACTTGACAAGGAGGTCACTGCCATTGCCACAGACTCGTTAAAGCAGGCAACAATCGACAATTTTTTCATTACAGAGTAGGCTCATCGACAAACCTATGTTGTTTTGCTTTGAAAAGTACATATGTACTGTACGTGTAATTGTTTTATTTTCAGTAGTAAGTTACATTGTTTTGAGCAAGTGTGTCATATAAATCAAACTAAATGCTGAGTATTTGTCTCCGTATGTGAACTCGACATTTGATCCGCTTGATACTCCACAACTCTGGTGAACTCGGATATTAGAATCACCCACTTATTAGAATCAAATTTGTCTGGCCCAAAGTGATTCTATTAAGCGGTTCCCACTATATATATATATATATATATATATATATATATATATATATATATATATATATATATATATATATATATATATATATATGTATATATACATATATATATCAGTTTTGTGCTATCTCTCAATGGTGAAGAATCACTTTAAAATTTCAAGTTGCCTGATCTGGATCTGGATCTTCACCAAATCTAATCAGTTCGTCCTTGTCACACACCCAACATGTCCACAAAATTTCATCCGAATCCGTCCACAGCTTTTTGAGATATCCTGCACACAAACAGATAAACAAACAAACAGAGAGGTGTGAAAACATAACCTCCTTCCACCTTCAGTGGTGGAGGTAATAAATGAAAATATGCAAACCGGTTCCATTAAAGCCACTATTTCTGGCTGCTGGTCTGTAGCTCCCTCCACTGGCTGTCCTGTGACAGTCTGGTCCTCGGGAGGTTTCTCGGATGCCACGGACTCTGCCTCCTGCGTGGTTCGATCTGGCTGTGGTTGACAAGGAGGCATGGGAACGGACTATGGGCATATGATGAAAATCTATTCGTAGTTAAACTCATTTCCGATAACTACAGGTAAAGAATCACATTATTTATTACCTTTTGTATTATTGAGGCGGAATGCTGTTGGGTAACCTTGGACATTTCCAGGCCGAGATGTGTTGGCGTCTGTTCCTTTGAGGGAGTGAAAAATGATATTAATAAAATAAAATAAAAAGTTTGCAAGCACAGCAATTAAAAATATGTGTAGGTCATCATTTTCAGGGATTAAAGGTGTGATCGATACTGTCGATGACCTGGTGCAGTGATACAAAGGCAAACTTAGCAGATGAAGTGAATCCAACGACTTCATGTGATGCAGTCATATGTCTGTTTTGTAGTATTCACCTGTGCTGGTTCTTTATCAGAAGTCTTTGAAGGGTCTGAATCTTCTTTTATCACTGAATGTGACTCTGCCATGAAACTGTTTTCCTGAGCCACCTTCGCATTGTCCAATTCTCTCCTCTCATGGCGTCGGGACCTTGGCCTCGCCTCCCTTGTCTTAACTCGCGTCATCAAACTCGTAAGGCCTTGTGATATTGGGTCAGCCGTAGTTGGAGTAGATGCTGGAGTACCCTTAGGCCTACCTTCCCCTACCGTCTGAGATACTGGTCGCAAGTTGACACCAAGACGAGAGCTGGGTCTTGATGGAATTTCCCCAACTCGACGTTCAACTTTCTCAGGACATGGAGGAATATCCATTTTTGATCTGTTTGTTCCCTCAGTTTTCACAATCTGTTTTTCATCTCTTTCAGCCTGGGGCTGAGGCCGAACAACACGTCGAAATAAACGAAAACTATGTGTCTTCACCTCCTCTGCTGCCGCGTTGCTCATTGTGGATGGCTCGGATACTTCATCAGGAGTTAGTAGTGCTTCTCCATTGGTTACAGGAGCATCTGGATTTCCATTGGTTCGTTCATGCATTAATGGCTGGTGACATGCATCCCCATTAGTGAGATCACCTCCTGGCCCAGGTTTTGGAGTTGGAGAAGACGGAGAAGGATATGCAGGCTGTGGCATATCATTTGGCGAGTTTGGAGAAAACTGAAATAACAAAGAGAGATCCAAAAGGTGAAACAGACACTGAGGTGGGTGACCCCAAAAGCCATTTTAGGCCCAGACATTTTACCATGGGTCATACCAAAATAAGGTATTTACTCATCTTATAAAAGGCAATTAAGAAAGGAAAATGCGTTTTGGCCCGTTATTCCTGTGCTATATGCACATGCCAGCATACCTACATACTACAGGTACTGCTAAATATACAGGTAATCCCAAGAAGGGAATTTGGTCACAGTTCACCGAATTTCCAACGCTTATCAACAGAAAATTTGAGATCGTTACAGAGTACAAATTAAATGTACACGGAATATTCAACTTCTACGTCCCATCCTCCATGCTGCCAATGTCCGTAGTTCCAAGTCCAATCTCATCAAGGATCAAACCCATGCTAGATAGCTCGGTAGCAATCACAATACAGATTGAGCAACCCTACCACCATTGTACCATTGTCATGCATTTCAAACTTGCAGAACATTCGATCGACTCAATAAATGCAAGTCATTAAGGAATAAATTATTTTACCACGGAACTGAAAGGAGGACAGGTCTCAGCTTTCGGGAGACAGGCATTTCCTCATTAGGATGTTTCCAAGTACTTTCCACATCAACCTGACACTCACCGGGCGCTCTCCCTGGGCTTGTTCCCCCTGCTTCGCTTGAACGGCCTTCTTAATGAAGTTAGATGGAGGAGCGATGACAGCCAGTTTCTTGGGCAAGGGTGGGGCCTCCTCGTCCTTGGCCTGTGGGATGATTTCAAAGTCACATGATGGTCACAGAGGTATACACAATCTCCAGTGCAGAACCAAGTCCTCAATCTCAGCAACTATATGCAATGACATTTTCCAGAATGTATTCTACATTCCACCTGAAATGACCTCCTAATTGTGTGTGTGTGTGTGTGTGTGTGTGTGTGTGTGTGTGTGTGTGTGTGTGTGTGTGTGTGTGTGTGTTTGTATACACACCATTCTGTTTTTTGTTCTCTCTCTCTCTCTCTCTCTCTCTCTGTGTGTCTGTCTGTTCCTTACGCTTAGGGACATATTTTAAGTTACAAATTCATTCCCAGCTCAGGGTACAAATACAACTTTGTGTGTGGGGTAACATCGGCTGTGTGGCCGCTGCCTCGCGCGGTGGTATTGGGGGGGGGGGGGGGAAGGGACGTAAATTGTCCATGTAAATGTGTACTGTGTCGCGCCACTTGGTGGTGATGGCAGAGGGTATTATAATCACCGTTTTTATGTGGGAAACACTGGGATTAAAGCACTCTTCTCACAGGTAAGTTTGCCCTCCTTCCCCTCTATCACCCCCCCCCACCCCCCCCCCAAAAAACAACAAAAAACGGAGGGGTCTGTCAAAGCCTGTCATCATGTGTGACATTTCTAGTGGGAAGAGAGACATCAGGAAGAATGAAGGGGGGGGGGGCAGGAGGGTTTAAAGCACTCGATGCAAGGGTAAGGGTAAATTTCTCTTCCTTCTCCTTCTTGTCCGAAATGTTTGGCAAACAGGACGACTAATTGGTCCGTCAGTGAAGTGACGGATAGGCTCTGCTCGTCGGTAATATGTTCCCATTATTTGATATTTTAAATGTCAAAAATCCACCTTAAAATTAGATCTTTAGAAATGGCAATTTTCACTTGTAATTTCTTTAGTCTAGTTTAGATAATATAGTTTACTGAACAAAGTATTTATTACATTTAGGCCTACAAAAACACAAGTAGGCCTTTGGGGTGAAAACATGCCTAAATTAGAAAACATGCCTTCTTTCAACCTCATCTAGTAGTGTACTGTAATCCATGTACAGTGCGTCAAGCAACAGTGTACAGTATATTCCACTGTAAAAACAGGAGTGAAAGAATAAAATTATTCATCAATGATCATCAAACTATGAAGTACTTAGATTTTCTACAACTGGAAGGAAAAAAAAAATACAACTCCCTTTTTACTCCTTCACTTATATCCAACCACAAAACGCCTCGCCGGTCACGTTAGGCCGGTAGTGTTGTGTAGTTGTGTGGGGAATGTGGTGGGCAATCCAAATCTGCTCAGATTTTAATTTTACCCTCCGTTATCAGCGCCTTCCTCACATCCGTGCCAGGTGCGACACGGGCCCGACGGCAAGGAATCGCTTTTGCTGGGACAAGCAGAAGGGCTGACGAGGCGTTAACGCGGACTCCCGAGAGAGCGGACATAAATAGACGCATCGAGAGCAATAAAGCCAGGCCTTGTCAATGTACTCGAGGCGACGAAGATTACACATGCAGCAGTTCCGCTACAGCAGACAGTTCGCCCGCATATTGTAAAGGCCTGCGTCCCTCTGTACCGAGGCCGTCTGACGGTGATTAATGAGAGTTATCTGGGAGCTCCAGTGGGGGGAAGTAAAACAATTCCTAACAAGAAATTAATCTGGAACCCTGGGCCAGGGCAATAAGAGGGGAGTCGAAGAGGTAAAGGCGAGGCGTAGTTTTGTGTCTGGTGTTGGGGTGTACGACGTGTGATGTATTACGCGTGGTGAATGGTGGATGCCATTTACTGACATTAACATTGTCCTCTCCACCTTGATGGGCTGAAATGCTGAGAGTGGAATGAAGTTTCATCGATGTCCCTTTTAAGATGGGCTTGGGCATACAGTGTGTGCTGGCAGGGTAGCCTAGAAGTATACACACTCAGTCTGAGCTGTCTAGCCTGAGTTTCAATTCCGACCCAGCTATAAATTGCCACTGACGTTTCACATCCCATCTGACAGTATTCGTTGGTAGACCTTAAAGATCGCATAGTGTCCTTCGCCACGAAGAGTGGATGAGCTATTGCTGGGGCAATGGTCCAACAAATTACTAATTTCTGCTATTACTGACTTCTGAAAAGGCAATGGCAAACCACCAAGCGTAACCCATTTCAATAAAATGATTTGGCAAAACCAAAGCTATATCAGCAGTATGGTACGACGATGAGCATGTGTATTGGATGCTGAAAGTTATTCTGATATTTACATTTTCCAACTCACAATTAAAAAGTGATACTGAACTTGACAGGTTGAAACCTTAAAGTCTGAAACTGTGTGTGTGTGTGTGTGTGTGTGTGTGTGTGTGTGTGTGTGTGTGTGTGTGTGTGTGTGTGTGTGTGTGTGTGTGTGTTCCTATTGAGAATAAACACCCGCAAGTCATAGAATCGATCGCAAGCAGTGTTGCAGACACACTCGGGCTGCAATCGATGCGATAACTATTCTCATTTTCAATGGAAGAGCAAAAACTTTGACAAAGTTGTATCATGTTCGGTTCAAGGAACAGCGTTAAAACTGGGTTAATGAATGTGAGCGACACTGTCAAACTCAAATGATACCACACAGCACTGAATAAAATCGAGTTCTTCCGTGTGGAGAGAACGGGTTAAACAGACAAGCGAGTTCAACACAAATGAAATGTAAAGTAAGAGAAAATGTACCGATAACTCATTCAAACCTGCGATCCGCAACCAGTAGATGCACACAAGTTGGGCAGTTGTTGCAGCGAGTGTGCGTTCCAGCACGCAATTAAAGTACTATCTATCTCTGTGCTGTTTTGATTGGAACTTTCATTCTGAGTTCTTATAAATAGTTGGTCTCAGGCGGTTAAGAAGGAGGTTTGTGCACTGTAAGCCAGTGAACCCCAAAATAAATGGAATGGTGGCGCAGCAGCTGCTGGCATAGATACATGCCGTGCAGTCGCACCCCCATGTGCACCCAACAAAGATCCCACCTGGCATCATAGAGGAAGACGGTTACACAACAAACTTGGACATGAGAGGATGCTACTTGGTCCTCAATACCCACATCACACGAACAAATAATGTAGTTTATCAGAAGAGTTTCTTTGCCCAAGATTGACACTTTACTTATTTGTTACTGGCTTACTGGACAGGTAAGATAGCCTTGAGGTGTACACACTCCCCACTTAGAGATTTGTCCAGGATTCAAATCTCAACCCAGTTTTAAATTGTCATCCTGGTGTTTCGCATGCAGGGAAATTCATCAATGTGTGTGCCATTCCATCGGATCGACGGTAAGCTGGGCCTTCCATCTGCCAGCATTAGTTGGTAGACGTTAAATATCCCACGGTGTCTTGTGAAGAGTAGCCAAACTATCGCCGGCTCCCTGAACGAATTACAAACTACTGCACTCTCAGTCCAGCTGGTTCGTGAAAAAAACTTGGCTTAAAATATTTCCCCAGCCAACCCCAGAATGATGTGAGAATAACTGGTGGTCATGCCCACAGATAAGTACAAATAAATGATTCAACTACCCACGGTACTATGTAACGCAATGCTCCAACGATTTGTGGCACGTGAGAAGCACTTCCCCGTGGTTTGTCAGTAAGTGATGGGAGCAACTGTCTCCTTCTTGTGTATGGCAGCTTGGCTACATTTTCTTTTTAATCGCCTGGTTCTATATAAAACCAGGCAGGACCATAACCCCTACTATCAACCTGGCAAATGTCTGGCTGCCGGGTAGCTATCATTTTGTTGGGGCACGACTATGCCGCTGATGCTGTGCCCTAATACCAGTACACTGTTACTCATTCACAACCTCAGAAGGATGGCAGGCTGAGTCAACCCCACCTGGTATTGATTCAGCGGATAACAGAGCTCGAACGCAGGACCCTAAGATCCCAAACCAGCCACCCTAACCACTTAGCTCAAACTCAGAACCCTAGGATACCATGCTTTATGAATGGGTATACCGCCCTAACCATGCTTTATGAATCTTCCTTCTACAAGGAAAGATTGGATAGCATTTTGATAGCAAGAATGCATTTTGATTGGATAACTTATTTATTGGCATTTTTTGATCCCATGTGACATTTTTCACATGGTTTATTTCACTTTGACAAAATGCAATAACTTCTCTTTTTCATTTCTCCACGACACATTTGTTTTGTGGATAGTTCACTCCACTCGCATCCCATCTCCAACAAAGCAATAGAAAGACTCAGGAAAACAAATAACCATGATCGTGCTTTGAGATTTGAATAAAGAACAGGAATCTTCTAAGTTTTGAACAGCTTGAAAAAAAACTACCACATTGCATCTGGCGGGTGGGATCTGAAATCTTCATACGAGCATTCCTGGCATATTTGTCTTATTCTGATGGAGTCATTTCTTTCTTGATCATGTTTGAGCCTGGTATGGTGGCTGCGGTCGTGAAACCAGGAGGTTGAGGAAATGACAGGGGTAACTAATTTCAAAACAATTCATTTCATTTCCGACCTGGATAATCAATTTGATGCCTGTGGGAGAGCGGCAGTTTGTAGAAATACCATTTCACCATTCTGGGCCAGCTCTCATCGACATGTCCACATTCCATCTCCTTCCAAACTGCTCAAAACCATCCACGAGGACAGAATTGTTCTTCCACAAAGAAAATAATTGCACTGAAGGAAGTTTCGGAACCCATGGGTCAATATAGTTTTAAAGTTTTCACAGACAAGAGAATTAATAAAGAAAATAACTTTATATTAGCCAAATGTCAAATTGAGGACTTTGTAATGGAAACGATTTGAAAAGACTCTGCCAAAACAATTTTGGAAAACTCTGGTGGAATATAATGGCTTATATCATGATGGATGTGTGTAGCAGACAAGGACAGCAAGAAGAATCCACCAATATTTAGCAGACTCTGAGGCCAATTAAACAATGAGGCCTCCAAGACACCTACATTGGAAGCCATGATGGTTTGAGAGCATCCATAATGGCTTAAGCACTTCTCGATTTTTGTTCTACGCCAGCAAATACAACCCGTCGCTTCGCTCACGGGGATATTAAGTGGGGTGGGGCAGAAAGAGGGAGGGAGAGAGAGCAGGGAGAGGGGGAAGAGAGACGAAGTAGGGGATGGAGAGGGAGGGGGGAGGGGATGGACAGACAGGAGAGAGGGAGAGAGAGAAGAAGAAGAGAGAGGAGAGGGAGAAGAGAGAGGAGAGGGAGAGTAAGGGGAGAGAGGGGGGAGGAGGGGGGGGGAGAGAGGAGGGGGGGGGGTGATGAGGGGGAGCTAGGAGGCATGGGAGGCTAGAAGGAGTGAGGAAGGGGGAGGGAGGAAAGGGAAGGAGAGCAACACCTCACTGTACACATCACTGTTTACGCTGGGAGGGGGTGGGAGCGGGGAGGATAGGGGAGAGAGGAGGTGGGAAGTGGGGAGGTGGAGGTGGTTTGGAAAGAGGTAAGTGTGAGGGGAAGGGGTCTGGACTTGCATTTTGTAGGGGGCCTTGTGGAGAAAGGGGAGTGCGGGTGGTAGTATGGGATTGAACAAAATTGGGTACGTTAAAACAGCATATTAATGCAGCATCTGTACACTTCCCGGAGATGTCCATGGGGGGTGGAGAGGGGAGGGGGTTTGGGAGGAGTTCATTGAGAGGGGAGGGGGGAAGGAACCATGATAGGAATGGAAGGCAATGGGAGGGGAAAGGAAGGTGGAGTGAGGGGAAAGGAAGGGCAATAAAATGTGCCCAAACAGCAACATTTTCTTTTTAATCGCCTGGTTCTATATAAAACCAGGCAGGACCATTTATAACCCATCCTATCAACCTGGCAAATGTCTGGCTGTATGTATGCATGCTCGCACATGTAGTGACCTTTGCACCCCTCCAGTCGGCTCATTCCGAATCTGATTCGTTCAAGTTACACTCTGGGGAAGCAGTTTTACTCGCAAATTCATAACTAAACAGTCAGTCCTCAACAGTCCCCTTCGCAGAGGGAGAGGGGTGGGTGTGAGGGGTGGGGTGGGGCGTGGGAGAGTGAGGGAGTGGGGTGGGAAAGAGAGGGAGTAGGGTGGGAGAGAGAAAGGGAGTGAGTGGAAGAGAGAGGGGTGGGAGAGAGAGGGAGTGGGGTGGGAGGGGAGAGTGAGAAGGGGGAAATGGGGGAATTCCGGCAGATGTTATGTCCAGTTTAACATTCATTGGGAGGGACGGAACACACATTGATAAGTCACCCTGCCTGTGAAACGCCAGGATGACAGTTTATAGCTGGGTCGGGATTCAAACCCAGGTTCGACAGCTTAGAGCGAGTGCACGTACCTGTCGACTATCCTGCCATGATTCATTGTTTTGTAATAACTGCAAACATTTTTTCCTCATTGTAATCATCTAATTTATTTTGCCTTCCTAACTCCAGAGATGTCCCCATGAAGAACTGTGCCATTGTATCGCCATGGAAGCTTGTCGAGATTGAAGCTTAAAGAGCACTCCAAGCAAGCACTCCAATGAAAATGGTTGAGGAAACTTTTAAAGACGAAACATTTAATTTTTTTCACATGTATCTATTTATATTGAAGTGACAGGTTGTATCATGAAAGAAGATCGTACAAAAAGGGGAAATGTTGATTTGTTTTATAAAGATTATTTATAAAGATTGTATGCCTGGTGTTGGCTTAATGGTTAGGGTGGTGGGCTTAGGATCCGAGTATCCTGAGTTCAAATCCCACTCGGCTGTTGAATTTTTTTTTTTTTTTTTTTTTTTTTTTGTATACCTTGGTCGAGGCTCGTATGAGAGCTAACACACAACTCACAGCAAGGAGGCATGAGACAAGAGGGGCGGGAGTGGAAGGGACAAAACAGTGGGGAACAGACACAGGTGAACTGTGGAAGGGAGAGGGATGGGGATGGGACGGGGAACATGGCGAGGAGAAGATGGACATTACAGGGACTTTCAGGAAGGAAAGCAGGAGAATTGAAGGAAGTGGGCTTGGGTGGATTATCGGGGGTAGAAAAGATCGAGGATTTGGATGGGGGAAGATAAGAGGTGGTGGTGAACAGCTGTTTTGAAAGCCTGGAGGGAAGAATGGGAAAGAATAGAGTGAGGAAGTTTATTCCAAAGGCGGGAAAAAAGAGGAATGAAAGAGTGAAGATGAGTAGTGATTCGTGATTTTGGTAGTTTTACCAGAAGGGGGTTGTTGGCGGACCTTGAGCGCCCTGTGGAAATGTGGTTGGGACAAATCGCAGAGAGAGCAGGGGGGCAAGGCTGGAGAGGAGTCGGTAGAAGACAGAAAGACCACCGACCAACCTGCGGTGATTGAGTGAGAGGCCCAAAGACTCAGCTTCATTGCGGGAGATGCCAATGATCTTAAAAGCCCTGGTTTCGACAGCGTGAAGTCGAGAAAGGTGGGAGGCAGGAGCACCAGCCCAGAGGGGAGAGCAGTACTCCATCAGGCTACGGACAAAAGCTTTGTAAGTGGTCAGGAGCTCAAGAGGGCCGAGGAAGGACTTTGCACGACGGAGGATTCCCAGTCGGCGACTGGCTTTTGAGGCAAGGTTGGAAATGTGACTTTCCCAGGAAAGGTCATGGCAGATAGTGAGACCCAGAAGCTTGAAAGAAAAGACTTCTTCCAGAGGATTGTTGAGAAAGTGGATGGGGGTTTTGTAAACGGTCCTTTCGAAGAGACATAGTGAGAGTGTGAGATTTGTCTGGATTGAAAGACATGTTCCACGTGTTGGACCAGTTTGTGATTTTATCCAGATCTGCAGTGAGCGAAGAAGCTGCTGCTTGCCGGTCTGAGGGATGACAGATGGTACGGCAGAGGGTGGAGTCATCGGCAAAGAGAAATAGAGGATTTTCCAGAGAGTCCGAGAGATCATTGATGAAAACCAGAAAAAGAACAGGGCCCAGAACGCTACCTTGAGGAACTCCAGCCTGAACAGGAAGAGGGGATGAAAGAACTCCATTTAGGGCCACACGTTGACTGCGACAGGAGAGGAAGTCTGCGAGCCATGAGTGGAGATGGCCTTGAATACCATAGGAAGAGAGTTTGGTGAGTAGTGCAGGGTGCCAGACTGTGTCAAAAGCACGTGATATGTCCAGGGATACGGCTCGGATTTCCTGTCTGGCATTGAGGACCTCCATCCATTGATGGGAGAGCAGTAGCAGCATATCCAGGGTAGAGTGACCTGGTCTGAAACCAAATTGATGATTGGAAATCAAGCCATTGGAGAAGAGGAAGGATTTCATGTCTGAAGCGATGATGGATTCCATAACCTTGCTGATGATTGGGAGAAGGCTGATTGGTCTGTAGTTACAGGGATCTGTTTTTGCACCTTTTTTATGCAGGGCAGTGACGTTAGCAGATTTCCAAGCAGATGGCAGATGACCTTGGGAAAATGAGAGGGTGAATAGAACAGAGAGAGGGTCAGCAAGAGCAGAAGAGCAGGCTTTGAGGACACGTGGGCTGATGCCGTCTGGACCGGTTGCAGAATCTGACTCGAGGTTTGAAAGCAAGCTCTCCACCTTGTCAGGAGAAAAGGATACAGAGTCCAGGGACAGTTGGGTGCGACTGGGTAAAGTGGGTAGAGATAGTGATGGGTTTGGGACACAAGATTTAGCTGCAAACACCGAGTTTAGACATTCAGCTTTACCAGGTGGTAAAGGAATTAATACCAGGTGGGGTTGACTCTGCCTGTCATCCTTCCGAGGTCGGCAAAATGAGTGCCAGCATGCTGGTATCCTGTGTCGGAGTGGCGACCCGTCCAGGATTGTACCCAATAGCCAAGGAGACTGCTTCGGCAGCACCAACGCTCTGCACAGAGTATGGTCCCAGTTGATGGATAAAGATTGTGCTTATTGGCTTTGACTCGCCCTTTTGCGTTTTTAGATTTTGTCTGACTGCCTGAGTTCAACCAAAACAGGTTTTTTTTCCTTATAGTTTTACAGGGATTTAACTATGACTTTGTATGCCTTAACTAGTTGCCATTCACCAACGTTGACAAAGTAATCATGAGTCCTAATCCAAACTCAGTCCCTCCATGAGGAGCTGATTGTAGGCGGCTCTTTGCTTTGTCACCAGAAAGCGGGCGGTGGTGTCCCCATAATCACATTCTGATATAAGCCTGCTATCAGAGGGTGGGGGAGAGAGTGTTCTCACCGATCTCAACCACAGGACTGAGCTCAGTTCTCCCTCATATGCAGGAGGCATTGTCCCCACCGTTTTCCCATCAACAGGTGGTGTGTTCTCACCCTCTTTCCATGAACAGACGGTGGTGCCACACCTCCTACATAATACGAAAACCCAACAAGGATGACCTCCCCGACTTCCTTGGATTTTATCCTGGCCACCCCAGGCATCTTCTTAAGAAGAATGGTCTTCTTAAGAGACAACCTCACCCTGTTTACAGCAGACCTTGAGACTCATTCTTCCATGGTTGTGGTGGGGAAAGGAATGACTAAACCAGAGGCAGATCAAGACTATTTTGGGGCCCTGGGTTAAAAAAAAGTATGTTGGCCCAAAAGGCCCAAAAGGAAGGCTCAGTGTTATTTTTGCCCAAAAAAGCCCCCCCCCCCCAAAAGAGGACTCCGTGGTATTTTCACACTCGCTTCGTCCATGTTGCTTTGGACTCTACTGCTAAAAATCCGGAGGAATTCTCTTGTTTTATTGCCTTTTCCCCCCTTGGAAAAATATGCCACATTAAGATGTTCCATTACCAATCAGCTTGCTATCGCTTAACAAGCCAGATGTTCCTAATTGACAGTTTTGTTGGAGTGCTTGCTTGAGTACTTAAGCCACTTGGCGAGCGCTCTACAAGCTGATTATGCCTGGTGTTGGCTTAATGGTTATGATGAGCCTGGTGTGGCTCAGTGGTTAAGTAGGTGGCTTGGGATCCTTGGGGTCCTGAGTTCGAGCCCCGCTGGCCGCTGAGTTAGCATCAGGGGGGTTGACTCAGCCTGTCATCCTTCCGCAGGTCGGCAAAATGAGCACCAGTATACAGGTAATTATCCCTGCAGGGTCGAAGGCGACTAAAGGTTTGGCGTCAGGAAGGGCATCCGGCCGTAAAAACATTGCCACAAAAAAGGGTACCATGATTGGAACCTGCAAAAAGCTGACCCCTGCTCAGGGATAAAGGCTTTCAAATGGTGTGATGAGGATGGCTTAATGGTTAGGGTTTGGGCTTTGGATCCTAGGGTCCTGAGTTTAAATCCCACTCAGCTGTTGAATTAATACCAGGTGGGGTTAACTCGGCCTGTCATCCTTCCGAGGTGGGCAAAATGAATGCCAGCTTGCTGGTATACTGTGTCGGAGTGGCGACCCATCCAGGATTGTGCCCAATAACCAAGGAGACTGCTGAGGCAACACCAACTCTCTGCACAAAGTGTGGTTCCAATCTCCTCCTCCCCTACAAGCTGATTGGTAATGGAACACACCACAGTACTTGCAGGAGTGTGTTCAGTTACCAAGGTTATATTTTTTAGTGTGTTTGTATACATAGACGAGGCTTGTGGAAGAGCTATAAGATTTCTGTGCTCCGATTTTAAAAACCGCGACATTCCGCCATGCTCATGGGTTTGTTCCTTTACTGAAGACAGGATGTTTTGTGATTGTAATAGTCCTGTCTAGTTAAACATCAGGGGGAAACACTTTTTGTATCGATTCATTCAGTGACAGTGCTTTCTTTCCTTGAGATGGAGCATTCCCTTTACAGTGTGTTTATCACCACTCACAAGTTGATGTCGTTTGTTGGCAAAATGAGACTCCACCCTCAGGGGGAGTGGGGGTGGGTGCGTCTTGAAAGATTGTGAACCACGATCAGTCATGTGGGGCTCCATGCTGGCTGCATGGCTCTCATGCCACCTCTTCCTGGGACCCATGTTGATCTCGGGCCTTGTGTGCCCATGCGTTAATCCGACACTGGGCTAAACCACCTACTAGGCTGGTGCAAGCCACTTCATGATTGCTCCTAGACCCCAGGGTTGCTCCCAAGAGAGGTTTAACCCCAGCCCTGGGGGAGACCTTATTTCTCGAGTCAGATTATTATCTTTCCTCAGCCCTGCAACTGCCCTTGGCTGGCTAGGTCAAGAGAAAACATATGAAGAAGAAGACAGAGGCCAAAGCGAAACCAAAATGCACCTCGCCTATTTAATCATCACGTGCAATCCTTGCTGGCATCGAACCAGTTGACGGCCACTGGCTCTCCAGACTGAACTGGCCCCATCCCGAAATTTAGTGGGCATTTTAGGAGGGTCTGGTACCCAAGCTTCCCTCTCATCAGTCTTGTGCTATGAACAGTAAACATAATAGCAAAGCTGCAGCAGCTCTCAAGGCTCCACGGACTGAGGTGGAGCTCACTCTCCTGGGGAGCAGCAGGAGCAAAATCATATATCTTGCTGATTCCATTTCTGCTTTTTCCTATGCTCCAGAAGAATATGCTTCCTTTTCTGTTGAGGAAGATCTCAGGGAGATGCAGCAGGTGGTACAGGCATGGGAGGTGGCACCCACCTTGTCATGCCGTTACCTCCGTCAAATGGCACAACAGATGCTGGAAATGGAGTTTTCTTGCCCTGCGATCTGTCAAGAGCCACCAGGGCCTTCAGTCAGTCAGAATGTCTGGAGAATCTGACTTTGTGCTCGTTATGTGGAGAACTATGACTCACTTCACACTATGCATCCGCTCAAACAAGGTACTCCCAGGAAGAAAAATGCTTTTCGCTTAGTACCGGAAGATTACAAGTTTTTTTGCCATTCCTCCTCCCTCCCCAGAACTGGAGTGTTTGGCAGGGAGTATCGCAGCAGGTCAGAACCATCCTCATCCTTTGCACTCCAAGTTATTCAAAGTGGAGGAGGAAATCTGGAGGTTCTCCACAGTTTTGGCTCAAGCTAGCTTGCACCTCACTGGATACCATGGATGTCTCCAATCCCGATGCATGGAGACTGACTGAATGCAGGTCACATCTGAAGACAGGGAGCTCAATGCTTGTCTGTTAAAAGTAGTGCATGACATACAGTGGTCCCAATAGAAGAGGATGTCATACCACACAGATCCAGAATGTCGTCACCTCTATCGCCATGCTAGTGGTTTAGGCAAATTGGCAGAGAGCAAGTCTTTTCTCACCCTTTTGATGCATGGGTAACTTTTATTTTGGGGCCATGTTGCGGCTG
The DNA here is from genome assembly GCF_056783735.1 of Eptatretus burgeri. Classification (NCBI taxonomy): domain Eukaryota; kingdom Metazoa; phylum Chordata; class Myxini; order Myxiniformes; family Myxinidae; genus Eptatretus; species Eptatretus burgeri. Next base: position 30,894,049 of record NC_140976.1, on the reverse strand, counting down.
CCATTTACAAAGAACTAGAGTATGACAAATGTGCATGCAAAACCACTGCCAAGTCTGTCCCTCAGGTTACCAAACCAAAGCAGAGGTGGATTATCAGACGACCCTCTGCCCTGATCACATCGGCCAGACTGGCCGCTCTTTTGTTTCTTTGGTTTACAGGGAGGTACACCTTTCCGCTCTTTTGTTTTCAGCCAAACCAGCAGCGGTGTTTTCAGAGACACCATTTTAGAAGAGGCCGTACTGGACCTTCCTCCTGACTCCTACACAATTCCTCTCTTTCCTGGAGGCAGACCTCAACATTCCAGGTTAGCTGGCACGTCCGTCAGCCCATCGTATAGAGAAGATCCAATCGAGGTCATCTCAACCAACGTCTCTGTAGGTGGCTTTACCAAAGGTCTGGCTCAAGTCCCGATGTTTCCTCATCACTCAAGTGGATCTGACATCGGATGTAAGGCTCCACATGCGGCAGGTATAGACCTACCTTCAAAGGGATCCTCTGAATTTGCCTGTTCTACCCTGGCTCAGGGAGCTTCTGTGCCCCCTGGTGGGGTTACCACAACTCCTACTTCTCAAGGAGCACCTCCTCTCCAAACCCTGTTCAGGAATTCCATACACTAACCCAGCCCATCTCTGACTATCACTGTGGCATCTCTCAGGATATCTGCAGATGAGGTAGGCCTTTCTGGAAGGGCTGACTATCACCACCCAGTGCAACTGGGAATCCACCCAAATTACCTATGATTCCCATTTGGCAGTTTTCCGCAGATGGATTAAGTGGTAGGTCTGGGTATTGCCACCTTTAGGAAAGATGGCTGACTTTCTCGTGTCCCTATTTTATCAGGGTTAGCTTTCACCACAATTACGGTTTACCACACAGCTACTGCAGTGAATCACAAAGGTTTTCTGGATGGTTCTTCGGTTTCATCATTGAGAATCCAATCAAAATTTGCCAGGTCCTTCTTTATGAAGAAATCTCAATTGAGAAAGCTGGTTCCTGAATGGAATCTGCCTTTGGTTCTCCAGGCCTTGGCTCAGGTGCCATACACATCCTTAGAGGCTGTCTCTTTGCAGCATCTGCCAGTAAAGACAGCCTTTCTCATGCGTATAGCCTCAGTAAAGGGACACAGCACCATCCAGTCTCTCACCGTGGTGAGTGGCCACATTCAGTTTGAGCCAAGCTCTGTGAGGCTTGGCCAAAAAAACCAAGGGCAGGCCTCAGCCTCATCCTCAGTGGACGTGGTCCTCCCCAACCTGCAATCTGCCTCCTCTTCGGACATACTGGCATGCCTGGTCAAAGCACTGCAGTTATATTTGGACTGTACAGAGTGCCGATGGGTCTCGCCATATCTTGATCCATGTAAAGGCAGTGATGAAGGCAGTTTCTTGTGATACTGTCTCGTGTTGGATTGTATCAGTGATCCATGTAGTTGGTGATTGTGCCCTTGTCATTGATATAGTAAGGGCCCATGACCGAAGAGGGATTAGCACTTCCTGAGCTCTCTTCCAAGATGCTGCCCTTGATGACATCCTAATGGCAGCTGATTGGGTAAGTACTGACTCTTTTATGTCGTTTTACCTGAGAGATATGCTTACCAGAGACTAGCCTTGTGTTGGCTTAGTGGTTAGGGTGGCGGCTTGGGATCTGTTTTTTTATTTTTTTTTTAAAGGACTTTTTAAAAAGAAAAGCTGATTTTAAGAAACTTGACAGGTACGTACAAGTTCCTCATATATATAAAATGATCATGACTGATCATGACAACAAGTCATACATACTGTCCAAGCCATGTGAATCATATAAGAGATACATACGTTACAACTTCTACTTAATGGCTGCAATTATTCTCACCTCATGGGGTCGGCCAGGCAACGTCTTTGACCGAAGTCTTTCAGGAACCACATTCGCCACAACAATATCAGTGTGAGGGCGCCACACAAGCCAGTTTATTGTGATACCGTCTCACGTTGGATTCGCGAAAGACACCTGGGATCATATAATGGTCACCAATGACCAGTGCTGGCAAACTGCTACTCAGTCACAAAATCCATCCGAGGGACGGCACACACAATGACGCCTCACCCTGTGTGCAAAACACCAGAATTGGCAGTTTATTGTGTGGCAGCAATGTGAACCCAAGCTCAACAGCGCAGAAGGGAGTGTGCGCATCTCGATGCCATCATGCGACCATAAGAGACTCATATTAATGTGAATTTATATGATTCGCACATGCCAGTTCACAATAGAAAACGTTACAAGTTCCACTCCGACCAAAAAATGCTTTTGCCCATCCAAATGCACTTTAACGACATGCTCCTCATTTGTCGCCGTGGACCCAATTTTCACTTCGACCTCGAAATGGCTGCACAGAAAAAAATGTTGGTTAAAATACCCTTTGTGCTTGATACATGGGGTATAAAAAAGCCTTGCACATCTCTCAGCGGTAGTGCTTTCGCCATAGCATTTCCAGCCAATAAACCTTTCATGGAGGGGGATAGAATGAGGATGTCAGAAGCAATGATGAGGCTTTTGCAGCATGGCGTATGGCACAGCAGGCCTCAACTGCTGGCATCTACGCGAGAAAATGTATCTTTTGTTGAGTAAATCTCACGCAGTGATAAAACACCGTGAGTATGAGATCAAAGACCCTTTTACAACAGCAATATTGTGTTCTTTGGCTATTTTCTTTCTTTTCATCGAGTCTGTCCCTACAAGTTTGCATGCGACATTTGGAAGTCACCCAGGTGAAACTTTCAGGATAGATAGGTCAACCTTCTGTCTACAATATGCAAATTAGACGTCAACAATAATATACAGAACTGCTCTCGGCTTGAAGAGGTATATAATGAAAGTTTGTTGGAAACTCTTACCCTCGAGTGCCCCGGGGGGCACTCACGACGAGTCGTGAACATTTGTGTGGCTAAGAACGAATCCTGGACAGGTTGCCACTCCATCACAAGCTGCAGATGTTTCTGTCCTAAGCTGAATGAACATGGGAATCGAACCCACCCCGGCAAGGACAATCAAACAAGTGTGTCCCAACTCCACCACGAGGATTACCGTAATCGAAGACGATCAATGAAAAGAAAGGATTATCCCAATGGGAAATCTTATGAGGATGATTTGAAAGAAAGTTACACTTTTTCACTATTTATGAAAACCCAGATGCTTGCGGAGTGTTATTTACAAGGAGTAGACAATTTTCAGTAAAATATTGCTACTCGTACGAGATGAACCTTTATCATCAAACTGTGCCTCAAGTCAGTGATTGATTTGCATGGAATTTAAAAGATTCTTCTGTACATTTGAAAACAAAAATAAATACCTGTATCCCTATGGTACTTACACCATCTTCCTCCATTTTAGATTTGAATATGCATTGGCATACCTACAGGTGTTTCTGCATCATGGATATTCAGCAGCCATGTGGCTTCACTTTCCTGCCGAGTAAGAGGATGCATACATACATCCACAGCTACTCTCAACGGTCATGATTTCACCAGAACTAACCTCTTATGACTACAAACTTGTGACTATAACAAAGTACTTTCAATCAAAAAAAAAGTACTCAACTTTTGCTGCCAGAAGGCAAAACGTGAGGAGAAGGCCATGATGGGGCATGGAGGAGGGCCCGTAGGGACTGCCTCTGGTGATGCTGTAGATCAGAAGACAGGGGTCATTAAGTTGCCATCATCCCATCCCTTCCTCTCAGCAGGAAACCTTCCCTAAACCCTCCACCAATTTTAACAGGGTGTGGGTCTCGCGTGACTGGACAGGCCACGGTGGATGGTACCATACACTCTTGCAGATGATATATAAACACGACCTGAAAAGCACAAGCATACAAGATGGGGAACGATGGCCATGTGATAGTGGTTACATAAACAGGTTAGAGAAGCGTATCCAGGCCTTGTGTTGCCGTTTCAACTTCTGCTGGAAAGTGAACAGTATCGAGACATGTGGTGACCTCATTGTCAGCCATGATTGCATTAAAAAAAAATCATCCAGTGAAAAAATAAATAAACATCAACCGGCTGAAGTCAACGAGGTCCGACATGTTGCTCGGATCATCAAATATTTCCAAAGACCAGCTATTAGACCAGTGCATGCTGTTCAGATTCTGAACACTGAATATCAAAACTTTGTTTATGAAGCAAAGCTTTCTGAAAGTTGTTACAAAGGAAAGCTAATTCCTCATATCTCTCAGCCACCAGCCTGAAAGATCACCTGAGGCATCACATGAAACATCATGTGGCAACTGCTTCGAAAGGAGCAGTATCTTTGGCTCATCAAAACAGCAGGCCTGGGAGTTTAGCTCGTGCAGATTTAATATAAAACCTTTCAAGGCCCATAGCCGGCTCCATTATCATTGCCATGAGAAACTTACTCTGAATCCTTTGATAAACAACACAGCCTGTCTAAACACCATTTTGGTTTATATAATTGGTGAAAATGCAGAACGAGGTTTGGGGAGCTTCTATTATTTAATTGACATTAATCTAAGGGTCGTTGTGGAGCTTGCAGGTAAACATTAGTAGACATTAGTGGACTTTAATAATACAAACATATCAGGATATTACTACATAATGGATAAATACATATTGGAGAAGGATTTGAACCTGGGTTCCAAACTTCATGAGCTGTGAATTCAGATGAGATCGTGAAACAGGCCAACACAATTATTATTATATTTTTGCAGATATGAACCAACATCAGCCTGCAGATATTCAATGATATACTGTATGAGCAGTGTTGAAAAACTTACACGAACGAGCATTTTGTACATTATAGGGATACCTCGTCATACCTTTTTTTATTGCGTCTATTGTGAGTAGCTCCGTCATGCAACTTTATCAGCATCCCCCCACGCAAGCCTATAAGGCACCGGAGGAGGCCAGTTGGGCGATCATGCCTGTGCTGCATCCACACCCAATCAACTGGATTTAGGAATTTACTTATTTAATCTAGTGACGGGATTTAGATCCATCACGACTTCTGATAACATTCATGATCAGATATCTCCAAACATCCCATTCTTGCACTGCTTCCCAAAGCTCTAGCAGAGAAAGCTTGGGTGCAGCCTTTACCCCCATTCCATCAAGCACACATAAGGTCTGCCTGTTCCTCTTGTTCCCTCAACCATACCCAGCATGGTTGAGTTCTCCAAACTTTAGTGTTCTGCACGCATGATGTGTCCAAAGTTACTTATCTATTAAACCTATTATTACGCTTACTATTTGTCTATTGTCTTATCCAAACCCCTTTATAATCATTTTATAGATCACAACCAAATTCTACACAGAACTTAACCAGGGCACCTGTATACATAGGCCTATTTTGTAGAAAGATACAGTACAGGGGATTTTTTTTTTGAACATCCACAACCGAAAAAAAATGTAGATGGACAGCCAGTTTAGTTACCCCATCCCAAATACAATACGATCGAATATGCAACAACCCAATGAATTGTTAAATCCAATCCGATGAAATCTGCCTTCTTGTTGGCACCACACAGGTAGATTTCATCAGATTGGTTTCAACAGAACAACAAAGCAACAACATAGCAGCTCAAAGGCAAACATGCTACCAACTACTACAGGCTATCGATCCTTCATTTTGTATCGAGCAGTAAAAACTCTCTATCTGATTATGCCCCAGAAATCATGGTGTTAAATGAAGGGTTCTTCACCTCTGAATCAGTGTGACCACTCCTTGGCTTTTTTCACTAGATCTTGGCTATTCGTTGTTCACCTTGGCGTCTTGGTTTTCTACAGGTTTTCTTGGCGTTTCGGTTTTCTATTACCATCGCTTTTCCGAAACCTTGTGAATTCTTGGCTTTTTTAATTGGCTCACCTTGGCATTTATGAAAATGAGGAGTGGTCACACTGCTCTGAATGTATGGTGACACTGCGGTGACTCCAAACCATCCAGGAAAACGTGTTGTTTTTAAAGACAAATTGACGGCAGTGCACCTGCTGAGTGAGATTCGACGTCACATCCCAAGAGCTAACCACGTATGGAAACACTGCATTTATGGTGAGGATTGGCTGTCAAGAGGGAGGTAACACCAAATTACACAAAGGAGGCATTAGCCGAGCAATATGGTACAGGGTTTCCTCGATTTACGTTCGAGATGAGTTCCTGAAAACATGAGTGTAAATTGAAAAAGTGTAAATCGAAAACGTTTTTTCCCATTGGCATAATGTTGAAAACTGAGGATGCGTTATCCTTGGGCAGTAATTTTCGGTCATCCCAAGCGAACTGAAGTGAATACTAAGGACATACGAACGACATAAATATCGATGAATAAGTCGATACCAATGACAGTAACTAAACTAGAAGGGTACTCGGTAGAGCGCATACCTCCGCCATACAATGCCTGATCCATGAGAACATATCGTGCCCAATACATTTTTGATATATCATGCTACACTGTACTATATTGTTTTCGGCCCTATCTCTCAATGGTGAAGAATCACTTGAAAGAATTAAATAATTCTCGTATGCAGATCCGGATTCAGATCTTCACCAAAATCGAATAAATTTGTTCATGTCACACACCCAACGTGTCCATCAAGTTTCCTCCAAATCCCTGCACAACATTTTGAAATATCCAGTTATATATCGGTACAGCTTTCTTCTTCTTCTTTTTCTTCTTCTTCTTCTTCTTCTTCTTCTTCTGGAAAACTGCTTATAGCAACGCAGGGCACCCTCAATTATACGTCTGCAATTGATGCTGCGCTCCATACCGGGGTCGTTGTCCCTAAATACTGTGTCGAGTTCCTCCTCGATGTGGTTGAAAGTCTCAGAGAGTAGTTTTGTTGTCAGCTTTTTTTAGGGGGGACGTGTCAAGTGCTCAGCATCTTGCACATACTCTCTTGCGCTTTGTTGCTCAAGCTGCAATAAATCTTCATCAGTCAGATCTTCTCCATGAGACTCCAGCAGTTCAACCACATCATCTTGGTCCACTTCATAACCCAGCTTACCTCGCAAGCCCCACAATCGGCATCTGGATATCGGACACGTTTACAAATCCTTGGAAAACATGGTCACATTCAGGCCAGATCTTCTTCCAAACCCCATTCATTGTTGCCCACGTTATTTTATCCCACGAGGCACCGATGTTTTTTAAACACTTCTTGATGCTATAACCCCCCCCCCCTGCACTCCTGAATTGTGGGAGTGTCCTCACTGTCCATCTCCGACATTAGTTTGCTCAGATAACAACCTTAATTGTGGCGATAATACCTTGGTCCATGGGCTGCAACCACGACGTGGTGTTTGGTGGCAAAAACATGACACGAGCGTTGTCAGCCATGTCATTGATGTCCAGATTATGACCAAAGGAGCTATCAAGGATGAGCAAGACTCTGTGCGTGCCGTCTCTCGGATGTACGTTAAACTGGGTAGCCCATCTGCCGGCATTAGGTGGTGGACGTTAAAGATCCCACAATGTCCTTCACGAAGAATAGGCAAGTTATCTCCGGCACCCTGAGCAAATGACAAATTCCTACCCTAACTATTGCTGAGAATGTAATGGCAAACCACCCAGTATAACCCTTGCCAAGAAACTGCTTCAGCAGAACCGAACCTTTATTTTTGCTCACCTGGAACATAGTTCAGGTAAGCTTATGTGATGGTGCGTTATCTGTCTGTCAGTCTGTAAACACTTGCAACTTCTTCTTCGAGAGAGAGTGGGGATAAGTGGAGGTTACAAAATCCTGGATTGAAGTGTAGGATCATGGACAAGACATGATAACAAAGCCAACAAAACAGTCATTGTACCTTGATGCCCATAACCTTTATGCAACTGTTCTGGGCATAGACATCAACACGTGCCGATTCTGTTGTCTAGTCCTCATGGCACAAAATCAAAAGTTTTTCATCTCAGCCATCGCATCACTCCTTTTCTTGGCAATTACCTTCAACTTCATTGGCGCAGATCTAATCAAGTGTTTAAGATGTTTCGCATTGTGCTCGAGCATCGTCCTGATAGTAGACGGGTTAAGTAAAAAGACAGCGAACATCCGATGTGCTCAGGAGTTTCGCCCTCTTTCAGACCGTTTTATGTCTAATTTCATTTCCAACGCAAGGGTCTTATGTTTCTTTGATGCACGAGCATCACTTGCTCGTATGAACATTGTTTTCAAGATTCTCTGACATACCGAGGGTCATGGAAATGCGAGCAGAGAGGCTATGGCGGTTTATTTCTGGGGAGAAGTTAAAAAATTTAAATAAATAAATAAATACATTATTGCCCGCATGAAAAAGCGCTAACACGAAAATTATGACGTGTAAATCGAAAAGTATCCGTACTTTGTCAATGGCGACGTTGAAAAAAACGTAAATAGAATTAACTTAAATTGAGGACATCTTGTATGTATTTTTTAAGGTGGATTACAAGTTGCTGATATAAACCAAGAAGAGTATCTAACGAACTTGAATGAGCATGTTGCTTGTTATGCAAAATGTCATCAGCTGTAGAGATGCTGGTGTATGTGTCGTGGGAATGGAGGGAACAATTGATGCCACTTGCAGAAAGATAACCAAGCAGTTGAGTTCGTTTTGGGAAAATTGGAGAATATATGAGCCTCACAAACACCCCCCGCCCCCCAATTCACTGTGGGCCCTTCTTTTCCCCATTTTCCCAATCCTCTTCCAAAATGGCTGCGCCATCACTTCCTCCCACCCACTTCCATGTCCTTCCCAGTCCCCTCCTTTCTTTGTAAAATTTCATCCTCCTCTCCTTACTTGTTGATCACACTATCCTACCAAAACTCATGAGACAGCTCTCTTTCCAGTTGTGAGAATTGCCCATACATGCATCGAAATTGGCTGTCATAGAGTGGGAACCTCCATTAGGTTTTATCAACTAGTTACAAAAATATAAAATTTTATTTGAGGGTTTAGAACAGGCCCAAGGTCTCGCATCATGAACTGAATGAACAACCTCAAAGGTGTGCTGACAGAGACCGTTTTAACATCTAAACACATATTCCCTGAGGAATCAGCACAGATATATAGTGAACCTAGAGGTTTCCAAAGACAATTGACCTTCCAGTCATGTCCCTGCCTGGGCATTGCCAGGATATAGCAGTTACATCTATAAATTAGATGGGTACATTATCTCTATCAATTGGTTGACATTGCAGTTATAAATTAGTGAGGGAACATGGTTCCATTTGTAATTCTACAAGGTGTCAGGGAAGGCTGATGGCCTCACTGGATGTTCAATAATCTTGATGATATCCCATCAAGGTTGAAACCAGTCGATCAGTTGACATGGGATACCTGTTGAATCACTGTATGTGCTGATTCCATGAGGAATATAACTCCACTTGTCAGTGCAGATTTGAAGCTGTTTATTCAATAAAAAAATGCGAGACCTTGGCCTGCTCTAAGCTGACTGGGCAAATTTTATGAAAGACTTGGATATTCGTCACATAAAAACATGTTGATGGAAGAAAATCCATCTTGTCCACCACCTGCATCTTCCCCAACCACCAATTCTTACGCACATCCTTTGTTTGTCTGTCTCCGTCTCTGAGGTCCCTCGGTCCTGCTGTTGGCATCCCCCCTTCCCCCCCATCTTTCTTTCTGCTGTTCCTTTTGTTTTGTTGCATCCCGATCCATTCTGTGTTCTCGCTCTTCCACGAGCCTTGACTTTGTAAACAAACAAAGAAAATTAAAAAAAAAAAGAGTATGTGATGTCAAGCAACCATCAGTAAAGTTTGTTTGAGCCTTGAATTCACTAGAATACCACAGAAGAGTAGCCTCTGATCAGTGTGGTGGCACATACCAAATATACCGTGAATGTGTATTCTGAGATTTCGAAACGTATTTGTGCCACACTCACCCAATCAGTCACTCACTGATTGACTGACTGCCTGACTCACATGTCACACATGGGGATAAGGGGTGGGGGGATGGAGGGGGGTTAGCGGGGCTGTTGACATTTAAGCAGGAATAATAAGATTGAGTTAGTGTTATTGGGGCCTTCAAAAGATCATCAGTATAATCCAGTCAAAATCCATGTCTACATCAATGTACAACTAGATATCAGCGATCACCAGGGTAAGCCTCCCCAAGCAGAAGGGGGGGGGGCTTACTCTTGGCCCTTGATCCAATGATGGCTATATTTTTTTCAGACGAATATGACCTTGACCTTAAACAGTTAGGGATAGAGTGTAAATAAAGAAAATGTGTCCCCATCCTCAATGTATGCAGTAAACTCGACATCATGAAAATCAGAGGAAAATTGTTGAAGTTATGATCAAAAAGGCGTATTCGGTCACAATCCGAAAAAAGTAGGACAAGGACACGAAACAAATATCAGGTGCACAACTTCAATACAGGTCCACAAGTACAATACAAAATCATCTTCGAAGGCCAAGTGGTCTTTGAGATTACATAATGGCAAAACTGAGCGATGACAAAAATTCAGTCATTTGACCTTGATCTTTAACCCGAAGGGTTATGATGTAAATTAAGTGTAAATGCGGCTTACTATATCGGGTATCGAGAGGGCAATTTTATTCACAACGGATAAACCATAATCCAGTTATGGTGGAAAATGTTAAAATGTCTATAATTGGGTCATGACCTTAAAAATTAAGCCAATAAATTTTTGTTTGCAACTCCACATGCTTCGTGTTTCCATTATTCATTTCTGAAAGTCCCAGTTGGATCCAAGCTACAACTCGGATTGGCAGAAGAAAATAGGGGAGAATTTGCAGAAAAAAGGGAGAAAAACCTAAATGGGGGTTTAGTATTCCTAGGGGGTCTTATACCTTGACCTTTAACTAGGAGGGGTATGGTGCAAATTCCTTGTAAATGTACCTTGCTCTAGGATATCTGGTGAGGGCAATTTCATTATGATGAGACAAACCTTAATCGAGTTGCGCTGAAAAATGTTAAAGTCTATAATTAGGTCATGACCTTAAAAATGATGTCAAGGTCAAATTAAATTATGTAAACCGCGCATACTTTCTAGTCACGTTATTGATGCAAAATTTCATTCTGAAAGTCCGAGCCAGCTCCGAGATACAGCTCAGAAATTAGGAGTGCAGGTAGAAAGATGTTTTATAATAGGGGTTGACTCAGCCTGTCATCCTTCCGAGGTCGGCGAAATGAGTACCAGTATACTGGGCCGGTGTATACCCCGGTTAAAATAGGTGTACGATATCCCTGTGTTGTAAGAGGCGACCAGGGTTGCGTCAGGAAGGGCATCCGGCGTAAAACATGTGCCAAATCACAATGCGGATCATACGGATGATCCGCTGTGGCGACCCCTAACGGGAGCAGCCGAAAGAAGAAGAAGAAGAGGAGTAGAAAGATGTTTTATAAACGGTGGTTTAGTACTCCTCTAAGTCCAATCATTAAAAAATACACTTGGAGCACTAATTGCATAAACAAACCCGACAACAGCAATAAACTTTCCCCAAGCCTGGTGTTGGCTTCGTGATTAGGGTGGCTGGCTTTGGATCTTAGGGTCCTGAGTTCGCGCACCTGTCGGCTGTTGAACCAACACCAGGTGGGGTTGATTCAGCCTATCATCCTTCTGAGGTCAGCAAAATGAATACCAGTGTACTGGTAATAGGAGCATTGCATCAGTGACACTGCTGTGCCCTCAGCCAATGATGCTACCTCTGCAGCCTTGTGGTGCATATGAAGGAGGAGGATGAGTCTTCCCCTATCCTAAAGGGGGAGGCTGAGCAAACTTCTCCTACACTCTTGTGTGCAGCCTTGTGGCTGCTGGTTGAATCATTGGTTCGGGACACAGCTTATGCAGTGCTCCTATTACCAGTACACTGGTGGTCATTTCACCAACCTTGGAAGGATGACAGGCTGAGTCAACCCCATCTGGTGTTAATTCAGTGACCAGCAGGGCTTGAACTCAGGAATTCTAGAATCCCAAGCCAGCCACCCTAACCGTTAAGCCATGCCGGGCTAAGACACGTTTAACCTGTTGCTATATGGAGAAAGGGCCAGGGATTCAATTTTTAACATATACGGTAGAGGAAATCTACATGAATGGGTTTGAGATAAGTGATTCAGACATGGGTCATGTGTGCATATATGTGTGTTACAAAGACCTCAACTTTGTATTCATGAAAGTAGAACAAGAGCCTTCAATTTCTTCTCAAACTATCATGATGCAAGAAAAAAAAATTGGCCTTTTTAGATTCCACTCACGGCCTCGACAGGTGGTCGGGACAAGACCAGGCCGTCGATTTTGAGCAACAGTGAAACCGCACAACAAGAGCACACAATGAACAGCCCAAGATATTTCCAAATTAAAACCAAAATACTCTTTTGACTATTAAGGATGTAGATGTAGTGTTCAGCGATCATAACCTTTGTGGCAAGGTAATTCACTTTAATAATAATTTCCATTTTAAGTGAGGAGAACACTCCAGTTATTACTGCAAAGCACTTTAATTCACCAAGCTGCTTGTTGGTAAAATGCCAAGTGTAATTGCTGAGATTACCACTAAAGCGAATGTTAAAAGTTGTTGGTAAATCGCTATATTTACTGCTTAAAAAAATTAAACCATAATTACAGATTTCCTTTTTTTATATTATTCTCACAATATAACTATAACCAGCCTCCCCCTGGTCCGTTATTCTCCAGAACATCATGGAAACGTCCAAAGGTATTCGGAGATGAATGATACACGAGGCTCGATGAGCAGGACAACTGCCGAGTATCAAACTTTAAATTTTATAATGAAAATTCTCTTCAATTCCAAAAGTTAAAAAGTTTTAACACGAGAAATAAAATAATTAAGGGGATGATCATGCCAGTAATAATTGAATTGTGAAAAGTGAGTCTTCAAGATTGAAAAAAATATCCTTCATATTTCAAATTTGAGATTGAAAATTATTCCTAAACCATTAACGTTCGGGTTTGCCTGATTGGTGTTCCCATCAGACCGAATGTCTTGTTCACGATACTGATATCCCATGAGGTTCAAATCGGATATGCCCGACTCAGCTCATTTCTCCAATATCAATCAATGTCCTTGTAATTTATGAAAAGGTACCTTGAGTCATTCAGGCTTATTCAATGCATATCTCTTCATGAACTCGACTTCTATTAAAACAGATAACTTAAAACAAAACAAAACAAGTGTTGCTCTCACTTTTCATCAATATAATATCCATACAAAGCTAGATGACTGGTGACATGACACCGGTTTTGTCTCCATTGAACAAAGGGAGATTACCATTGTTTACCAACATTAATTTACCATCGATAGGACATAGTACTCAGATAAACTACTCCTCCAAATGCACAATGATGTCGATAATTGTGATCTAGTCTCCCACGGAAGGATCACGCCATTGTTCATGGTGCCTTGTGTAACCACGTAGTTAAGAGGAAACATGGTCGACCCCTAAAGATGACATATTGACTCGGGTACCAAGATTAAAGACTTATTGTATCGATGAACAAACGAGCAGCAGCAGCAGCAACAGCAGACAGGACAGCTAGCTTAATGTCTCCTCTGAAAGGACAGCAGGTTACATAATGATACAACGGATTTTCTGGAACGACACCAGATGGTAATTTTAATCCGATTCTATTCCGGCAGCGATCAAACCCAGGAATAGACAGCTTGGGGATGAGCCCAATAAGAAATGAGCCTTCATGCTGCTCAAAGCATTAAAATTACCTTTTCTGATCCAATCAGTTCTTTTATTGGAGGCACAAGAGTTTCTAATGAGGTATGGCAGTCAACTGCACATCCAAACCATATTACAAAGTAAGGAGTTGATTGGTGTATCAGGAAGGTGCAAAAGCAGTACATCTGCCTTTAAGAGGTCTGGGCTCAATTACAGATACAATTAGAAGGGCACTCGGTAGAGCGCATACCTCTGCTACGTAATGCCTGATCCACGAGAACATATCGGGCCCAATACATTTTTGAAATATCATGCTATACAGGACTATATCGTTTTTGACCCAATCTCTGAATGGTGAAGAATCACTTTAAAGATTAAATAATTCTCGTATCCAGATGCGGATTTCGGATATTCACTAAAATCGAATAAATTCGTCCTTTCGACACATCCAATGTGTCCACCAAGTTTTGTCCGAATCCGTACACAACTTTTTGAGATATCCTGTACACAAACAAACAGACAGACTGACAGAAAGGGTTGAAGTCATAACCTCCTTCACCTTCGGTGGCGGAGGTAATTATAAAGTGCTCGATTGGTGCTTTGCAGGCAGAGCATTGTAGCTAAAACTCCAGTGACTGTCAGATGGGATGTTTAAGCCGTGGACCCTTCAACCACATGCCTGGTGTTGGCTTAATAGTTAGGGTGGTGGGCTTTGGATCCTAAAGTCCTGAGTTCAAATCCCGCTCAGCTGCTGAATTAATACCAGGTGGGGTTAACTCGGTCTGTCATCCTTCCGAGGTGGGCAAAATGAATGCCAGCTTGCTGGTATACTGTGTCGGAGTGGCGACTCGTCCAGGATTGAGCCCAATAGCCAAGGAGACTGCTTAAGCAGCACCAACGCTCTGCTCAGAGTATGGTCCTAATCTCCTCTTCTCTCTCCTTCTGCCAGCATTGATAACAGGTGGACATGATAGATCCCAGTGTATTTCAACAAAAAAGAAGTAATTTTATTTACTTATTTTTCATGCACAATGTCAAGGCTCGTATGAGAGTGAACACACAGAACGTATAACAAGTGCTGCAGGAGACAAGAAGGACGGGAGAGGGAAGCAGAAAACAGTGAGGAACATAGACATGAGGAAATCTGTGGAAGGGAGAGGGATGGGGTGGGGTACACGGGATAAACAAGATGGATACTTCAGGGACTTTCAGGAAGGAAAGCAGGGAATATGAAGATTGTGAGTTTGTGGTGGATGAAGGGGGGTAGAAAAGATCATGGTTTTTGGATGGAGAAAGATAAGAGGTGGTGGTGGTGAACAGCTGTTTTGAAGGCCTGGAGGGAAGAATGGGATTTGAGAGAGTATGGGAGATTGTTCCAAAGGCAGGAAAAAAAGAGGAATGAAAGAATGAAAGTGAGCAGTGATTCTTGATTTTGGTAGTTTAACCAGAAAGGGGGGTTGGTGGTAGACTTTGAGCACCCTGCAGAAATATGGATGGGACAGATAGCAGACAGAGCAGGTGTGGAGGGGGGGGGGCAAAGCCGGAAAGGAGACGGTAGAAGACAACGACCACCGACCTGAAGACAAAAGGAAGAAGAGTTATCACTGGCACTCCAGCCAAATTCCAAATTCTTGACCCAATCAGCCAGCCCAGAGGATATGTGCACTGACGGGTCTATTTACTCAAAGAAACACGAACATGGCATCCAACCAATCTTCAAAGTCATGGGAGAAATCAGCTCATCATTATCACCATCATAAACTACCCATTTACCGAAGATTAATGTTTTGTTTTTTTTTGATGAATAGAAGGCTGATGAATGACCCATCCTGCAGGTTAGCATAGCAGTAGATTAAATAATGAATAAAACGGACTCAATGGACTAGCAGTGGGATTTGGGAATTGAAATGAGAACCCCCTGTCCGAATTGAAGCACATGACAATAAAATGCGTTTGGTGACATTCCAATTTGACCGGCCCGGTTGCACCCACGTAGCTCACCGAGGTGCCATGTCAATGACACCAGGGTTACCTGCATGAGCAGAAGGAAGTAATTGGTGAAAGTCAGTAACATGGACTTCCAGCCAACAGAAGAGCATGCAATGAGAGTATGAAAAATACAAAAACTTACTTATATCAGCCCCACTTTATGTGGAGGCTTTATATAACTTTCCATGAACGAATTTTTTATTAAAAACAATAAAAACACAAAACCTCAATGATTATCAGAATCCCCCTCTCCCAAATCTGTCCCCTCTCTGCCCACCAGCCCACACTCCAACTCTCTGTATACCCCTTCTCTCTAATTCTAGTCCTCGATTTCCCCACCCCCACCCCTTCAAAACTCAAGTCCACAACCCCAAGTCTTCACCCCCCCCCCCAGCCTCAACCTCCCTTTCCCAACTCTCAGTCGTCCCTTCCCCCTTTCTTAACAACGTTCCTGTTTGTAAGAATAATGTTAAAAGTAAATAAAATTAAATTTTTAAAAACATTTCAATCGATCTCGCAATTTCTCAGTAAAAATAGCAGACTAGAACGGGCACTCATAGAGTGCATACCTTCGCCGCCACTACTTTTTTGTTCTTGGTATGAGTGTGGGGAAGTGGTTTCATATGAATGGTCTTATGACACAAACCACATATCTATAATGTCATGACCGCCCCCCACCCCGACTTTCGGGGGCTACGGACTAAACAACAATCAACTCACGTCGTTTTGGCGAGTCTTCACTTGCAAGCTCGGTGAATACAACGTTTCAACAAGAGAAGGTAATCTCGTTTGATGCTGGTTTCATGCAAATCGAATAAGAATTGACTGAGTTATGCCAAAAACCGCATATTTTTCAAGGGCGTGACCCCCCCCCCCCGACATTTTACCCCAACCGGTGACATGTGTTATGACGTCATTGTGTCACAAGATTGGGCATTAAATTCTGAACATTTTGGTGCTGGGTTCATGTAAAGCGGACAAGAATTGACCGCGTTATGACAAAAAACCGCATATTTTTCAAGGTCGTGACCCCCTGACCTTTGACCCCAAACCGGTAACAAGAGTATGGGCGTCATTGTGTCATATTGCATATCACAAGATGAGGCATTGAATTCTGAACATTTTGGTGCTGGGTTCATGTAAAGTGGACAAGAATTGACCGCGTTATGACAAAAAACTGCATATTTTTCAAGGTCGTGACCCCCCTGACCTTTGACCCCAAACCGGTAACAAGAGTATGGGCGTCATTGTGTCATATTGCATGTCACAAGATGAGGCGTTGAATTCTGAACATTTTGGCGTTAGTTGCATGCAAATTGAATAAAAATTGACCGTGTTATCGTAAAAAGATGATTTTGACCTTTTCGTGACCTTGACCTTGACCTTTAACCCGAACGATCCCAAAATCTAATCGAATGCTTCCTGGCTAATAACCAATCATCCCACCAAATTTCATGCAATTCGGTTTAATACTTTGAGTTATATGAATCACAAGATTACAAATAAATAAATAAATAAATAAACAAATACACGCCGACCAAAACATAACCTTTCGCAGAATGCGAAGGTAATAAGTGAGAGCTAAATGATAAAAAAAAATGTAAGGTCATTGGTGATGGCAAAACCATTGTTATGGTTTTGGAAACCCCCCAGGGGGAGAGCACACGTGGACACATAGGAGACCCGAGGATAAGTTATTTCTTTAGTCTATGTGGAGATAGACTTTTGCCCCTCATCTTGGGGTTTGAGGGGCATGCGTTGAGGTTAGTTTGTATGATGTCTTCCAGGGTGATGTCTTCCTCCTCCCTCCCCCTCACCCCCCTGCTCCTTTCAATCTTTCCTCCTTCACTGCTATCAGTCCATGCCAACAACCCCTCCCCCCCCTCTGTTCCTTTCAACAATCCCTCCTTAATCCCATCGGTCTGTTTCTCCACCCTCTCCTCCTTTCAACAATCCCTCCTTCACACCATCGGTCTGAATCAACAATCTCCCAATGACTCCCTTCACCAAACCTCAAGTCAACGGTCCCTCTTTTGTCCCTCGGTCCGTCTGCATCCTTCTCCGTTGCCACTCCGTCCGTGCATTATCTTATTTCACACGTTGATGGCACAAGGCACGACACGATGTATGTTTGTGGCCTGCAAGACGGCGACCCTCTCACGACACAGTGCAACACTGTACAGACTAGGGAGGGGCTGGAGGCACTTTCCACGTCCTTCACGCATGAGCAGATGGACTGTGGCGCTCATGGCGATCACCACAGAATGAGGTGGGATTTTCCACGGACTGCGTCAAGGACCCGCCTCATCGGATGTGCACCAATGGGAAAGGAGGCTTGGATGAGCCGAGATGAGGAGAAAGCACGATCGACAGAAGAGGAAGAAGTTGAGGCAGTGGACAGACAGAAACGCCAAAAGTTTGTGCAGAGGTGTGCGCAGAGTGTGTGAAGAGAGGGAGGGAGCCCGTCGTGCATAGGAGGGCAGTATAAAAATCCCAGAATGCAGCTTGGTTCATGGGGAGCTGCTGGACACGGGGGCCCAGCTGAAACGGAGCGAGCTGCTTTCCATCGTGTATCTTGCACGCTGGCGAGGAGTTGCCTACTGGGTCTGGATACCTCAGAAACACTGTTGCACATCCCATCGCGCTGTTTTGTCACTCCACTGCCCATCTTCCCCATCCTTTCACCCACATTCCCCAGTATATTTGGATTGGGCTGAAAAGGTGAGGGAAGGAATTAACCCCAAACTCCGTTCCTTTATTTTCTTCTCAAGTTTTTCTTGTTTTCTTCTTCTCCCCCGGATTTAATGATGGCCATGTCTTTCATGTAAATAAGATTGCATAAGACTATGTGTTGCTGTTAAATCTGCCCTTTTGTGCCTTTTCATTTCTTGCCTGTAAATACTCGCATTTAAGTCAACTTTTCCTCATTGGTCCGACAGTGTACAAACATAGTTAGACGAGAAATTGTAGCCCACCTGATTTGCTCTGTCAGCTGGTGCTGCACCTATCTGGTCTGCTCGGCAGATCATCCAGGTGGGGAGACGAGTGCGTGACCTCTAGTTAGGTTGTCATGCCAACAGAAAGTTATTGCAGAATCATCGAAGTGTAACCGTGCTCGGCAGGTCGTCGAAGTCAAGTGGCTACGGCTGTGTAAGAACGACGGCCCATTGGACCATGGAGTTATCTGTGATTGGCGGCCTCAGGAAAAAAATCGGGGGAAAAAAACGAGTGCTTCCCCTCATGGCAAGACTCGAACCCTGGGCCATAGCATAATAGATGTACAACTGGAATTCCTCGGACAAACACCTCTATATAATGATATGGGTTGTATGGTCCCGAGTCGAGTAGTTCAAAAGAAAACCATCAGAAAGACAAACAAACAAACAAACAAAAAACAGGATAACATGCTCTTTATATAGATGATTAAAGCAACCAAAGATAAATTTAATTTCAAACTTACTTCTTTGGGGTCATGAATATTATTTGAGAACAAATATCCACCAATTAGGGTTTCATGGTGTACCTCACTCTCCTATAAATCAGGCCAAAGGTCCAAACATAATGTCCTTAAGAGCAGAGACAAAAGGCCTCATCAGATATTTTGCTCAAATTTTTAGCTCACCTGGAACGTAGTTCCGGGAAGCTTATGGGAAGGAGCGTCGTCCGTCCGTCCGTCCGTCCACAAATACTTGCAACTTCTTCTCTGAAACTACACGCACGATGTTGATGAAACTTAACCACAGCCTTCATTACCCGGTGTGTACCAAAGTTTGTTCATGAAATTAAAAAAAAGACTAATAAAATAAATCAGGCCCGAAGGAGGTCAATGGGGATTGCCCCCCAAAATAGGTATTTGCTTTTTTCTCAGAAACTACACATGCAATTCCAATGAAACTTCACCACAACCTTTATCACTCATGATGTACCAAAGTTTATTCACACTGATAAAAAATCGGGGTCTGAGGGTGTCTCCAGGGGGGGGGGGTTGCCCCCAAAATAGGTATTTGCTTTCTTCTCCGAAACTACACACACAACTTGAATGAAACTTGACCACAACCTTCATCACTCATGATGTACCAAAGTTTGTTCACACCATTAAAAAAATATCGTGGTTGAAGGGGGTTTACGAGTGGGGGCTATCCCCCAAAATAGGTATTTGCTTTCACATTGGTTCATTGGTAAATTTTGCTGATTCCGTCCCACGTTGCCTCTCAGTATCATTATTCTGCCAGGTGAGAGCCCTGGGATTTTGCCCCTATTTTTATGAATGTTTAAGGATGTGAATAAAACAAAACATGTGAGCAAACACAGACATGGTTAATGTAAAAACAAATTGGACGCCACGGGGGTTGCTTAGTAAGCCCGTGGCCGACACGGAATTGGAATAACATATCAAAGTTAACTGTTTTGCTTTAAAAGATTAATTTTGTGAAAAAATAAAAGACATATACACCAAAAAACCCAAAAAGATTCATCCGTTTGCTTGAGTTGACTAATTTAGAGTCAGTCCACCGAGTTACTGATCACATTTCCTATTTTTCTTTTGGCAAGTCGAAATTCAAGTCTCTCTCATTCAAAAAGAGATGGAGAAAGGTCACCGCTGTCTGAAAAAAAAACAAAAAAAAAACAAATAAAATTGATTTCTCTTAAATATATTCACTGATCTGACTGAAATCGGTGCCACAAATTGGACAAAATGATAGAAAATAGCCTTGGCTGGACCACCGCCATGCGCCATCTTATTGAAAAGGTTAGGGAGGGAATCCTATAGGGGAATCAACTGGCAGGCCTGTCTGGAAACATCAGGGTTAGTGTTCACAGTTTCTTTTTTCACTGCGCCATGACATCAGCTCACAAAGAAAGCCAGATGAAGAGTGACGAACACCGCCAAACATACGAGGCAGATTTTAGAAACGTGTAAGCATTCTAATATACACCGTCGGTCATTTTGACTCATCAACTTTTATAAGCACGCAATCTTCAAGCCACCATCATAATTCATAACTTGCAGTGTACGGGGGTGGGGGTGGCAGAGTGGGGGTGAGAGCTCCACTTTTCCAAAAAATAAAATAAATAAAGAAACCACAGCATTTTAAAAATTGCACAATGAGGGTAAAATAATGATGAAAAAAAATTATTCATGAAAAGGGAAAAACACATCACAAAGCTTGCTGACAAAGCTGGCTGCACAATTGGCATGCTCCATCATTCCAAATCTTTCAGTGAAAAATCAAACTATTCCCAGTTTACAAGGACTTGTTCATCGCACAATGGAGTACGACTCTCCGCTATGGGCTGGCGCACCAGCATCACATTCGTATGTATTTCCTTGATTCTGTGGGATCGAAAACTTTCAGCATTATTTGAATCTAACACGATGAGGCCGAAGCACAAGGCACAGTGCTCTCACATCACAGGCACCTTGGTGGTTTCTGGTTAAGTTACCTCCTCCCGCTAAGTTACCTCTTCTCTCTCTCAGCCATTCGACCCTCCCCAGCTCCTACAGGACTTGCACATCCTTCCTATAACCTCCCCCTGGTTAAGCTCGTAAAATTTATCACTCTTCTCTGCAGAGATTCAAGCAGGTGATCCTTTCTATCACAATTAATCCTACCCAACCTAAACCAACCCAACGCTCTTACTTGCAGGTTACTGTGGCCTTCCCTTCCTCCTCTTTGTTCATTCATTCATTCCCTTCCTTATTGTGTCCCACTGTTACTCCACTATCAGTGAGTTGCCTCTTTACGCACTGTTACCTCATTCTACCATGAGGCTCGATCTTTTGTAGAAAAATAATTGTGGCGAGGTCTAGACCCTCTTCAACCACCTCCCCCTCCACCCCCCAACCCCCCAGGAAACACAGGAGAAGTGTATTTACAGGAAGCATGATATTTCTCCTTGGAAACTTCACCATTTGTAAACATTATGTACATTATTTCTCCAGAAGGTGACCCTCTTTTGGATGGAATGCTTGCCTCCCAAACCACCATGCAGCCAACGACACCCATATGGCGAATCGTCTTGCGCAAATTACATCACACACACCTTATACCACCTGCAATCATGTTATTTCAAAACAACCAAATCGACGAGGCCTTGCTTCCAATCTGCTAAAATTTCGAGCGAGCAGGAAAAGGAGAAAACGCACTATACTTCGAGATAAAGTTAAGATGCAACAACATTAAAATGAATGTCCAATCAACTTACTTTCTGGATTCTCCAGGGTTGCAATCTGTGGTTACAAAGCACGTGGTCAATAACACCCACACGTTCAAACAGCCGGTGGACCTGATGAGGCGCCACCACGAAGATAGGGGCGCTGGAGGTCAGAAAAGTCCACAAAGGGTATAAAGGCAGAGGATAGATTGTCCAACGAAAATTGGTCAGACAAAGAGAACAGAGCATGGGGTGGGGGTAGGGGTTGAGGTTGGAGGGGCATCAGAGGGGCTTGCAAGAAAATACAACAAAATGCTCTGTACATTGGTGGAGACAGCCTTTGACCAGTCCATTTTGGTTACACTATAAATAGCCCAGCAGGGCACACAGTAGCAAGGCGAGAAGGCCACATATAGCTTTCTGGAAGGTTTTTTTTTCTTCTTTGAGACAAAATCAGTGTAAAATCATTTCTCGTCCGACGTCTCACGAGACCCGAGTTCGGTCAAAGACCTACCTTTGTTGAGACTTTGTTCCCACCTGGGATTGATGAGGTGAGCGTGTGGCGCGCGATGCTTGAGCCGAGCGACACCAGGGCTGGCAGGAGTTGAAGATAAGGACCGATGGGTGGAGACCCACACTGCCAACACGATGGGTGGTGGTGGTACTGCAGGTGGTGGTAAAACGATAATCTCGAGCCTGCTTTTTCTCTTCGAGAGACAGACCATGTGACCGACGGTTATGGGGTTATTTGGTAATGCAGTTGGATAAAGAAAGATGTTCGACTCATCATGTATCGGTATTCTCTGCTATTTGGAGAAAAGGAGGGTCTTGCATATTTTTACATTACAAGTGAATGATCAATGTTATTCCCACGACCGTGAGGTCAAGCAGGGAACCTTTCACAATGTTGTTCATAATGTACACACCATGTGCAACATAAACAGGTGTTGCTTGTACATCATTCACTCACAAGCTTTAAACGAGTAAACAAAATGGGTGACCTGTTCATGGTCACACATGAACCTTGGCTATTTGGGGTATCTGAACCCCTTACATGTTGGGCACCCAGTTTCAAATTCCATATACCATACGTGTTCCTCCATTGCCTACTATAATGTCTACTAATGTCTTTGACCTACGCGTGATTGATGCACAATCCTCATTACAAGCCAATGAGATCACTGTAATAAAAGCAAGAAGGGCACTCGGTAGAGTACCTCTGCCATATAATGTCTGATCCATGAGAACATATCGGGCCCAATACATTTTTGAAATATCATGCTATATAGTACTATATAGTTTTTAGCCCAATCTCTCAATGGTGAATAATCACTTTGAAATTAAATAATTCTCGTATCCAGATCCGGATTCGGATCTTCACCAAAATCGAATCAATTCGTCCTTGTCACACACCCAACATGTCCACCAAGTTTCTTCCGAATCCATCCACAACTTTTGGAAATATCGTGAACAAAAACAAACAAACAAGAAAAAGACGTCGTGCAAAGCACGATACTTGCAAAATCCATAAAACAAATTTGACCTCAAAAATAATAATTGGTGATTGGATTCAATGACCAAATTTTTAAAACTCCTCTTCAAACTTCAAGTCAATCGGATGAAAATTGAGGATTTTAGAAATAACACCTTAGTTGTTGACATTGGGCCTATGTTGACCTTTTGGTCCATGCTGACCTAAAAAGTTATTTGTTGGTTGAATTGAGTGACCTGAAATATAAATCCTCTTCAAACTTCAAGTCAATTGGATGAAAATTGAGGATTTTAGAAGTCTCACCAAAGATGTTGACCTTTGGACTATAATGACCTTTTGACCTCAAAAACAATGAGCTTCTTCCTTATGACAAACTCTACCATGTGGTGAAGTTTCATGAAGATCGGTTTAAAATTGTGACCTGCAGGCGATAAACAGACAGACAAACAGACACAGACAAACAAACAAACAGACAGACAGACAGACAAACATAAACGGACAAACAGACAAACATAAACAGACAGACAGACAGAATCAAAATCGATTGACCAACATACATGAAAAATCTTCGATTTTGCAAGTAATGGAAACTCGAAAAATACTCACACTCAGAGAAACTCGAACTTTGCGTCTCTGTGGTTTTTCAAAAAGTTAACCAGTTCGTCGAGAGACAACTTCACACGAATGATGCACCAGGTTCGGTCATCGCAGATCCAGGACAAACGATGATGAATTGATCTGCTTGTCTTTTCAAAAACTTCATCCTTACCTACCTCTCTTGCATTCCCCAACCCCCCATCCCAACTCTTTTTATTACCTCCACCTGGCACCCTCATTTCAGGTGAACACTGAATGTTGACACGTCACTCCAATACTCCTTAGGCTTGCCCAGCTGCTGTTGCCACATACTATGAAGGTTGGAGCTCCACAAAAATAAAAAAACAACCCATTGTGGAAAGTGACATCAGCAGGGGTGTGTTCAGTTACCAAGTTTCTTGTAAAGCGCTCACCAAATGGCTTAAGCACTCCACTTGAAACAGTTGACAAGGAACGGCCGGCTTGGCAAGCGCGAGCTTGATGTTTGGTAACTGAACACACCCCCTGGTGAAAAATTACCACGGGGGCTAAACAAGTGCAGGATTGCTTAGATGTCTCTAATTTGTCTATCTTGGGTTCGATTCCCGACCCAGCAATAAACTGTCATCTCGGTGTTTCAAGGCAGGATAATCCATCAGTGTGTGTCCCGTCCCACGGATGGGTATTAAACCAGGCACTCTTCTGCCGGCATTAGTTGGTGGATGTCAAAGATCGCAGGGTGTCCTTCGTGAAGAGTCGGCGAGCTATCGCTGGCACCATTTCCAAACTCCAAATTCCTGCTCTGACTAGTCAAACGTCAGGCGGTCGGAAAGACTCCAGCCAAGCTTCCTGGACCGACCCCACAACAAAGGTGAGATAATGGTACCCGTTAAAGATAAAAGGGAGAGGCTAAACAAGTACACAGGAGAGGATAAACAAGTACACAGGAGAGGATAAACAAGTACAAAGGAGAGGATAAACAAGTACACAGGAGAGGATAAACAAGTACACAGGAGAGGATAAACAAGTACACAGGAGAGGATAAACAAGTACACAGGAGAGGCTAAACAAGTACACAGGAGAGGATAAACAATGACACAGGAGAGGCTAAACAAGTACACAGGAGAGGATAAACAAGTACACAGGAGAGGATAAACAAGTACACAGGAGAGGATAAACAAGTACACAGGAGAGGATAAACAAGTACACAGGAGAGGATAAACAAGTACACAGGAGAGGATAAACAAGTACACAGGAGAGGATAAACAAGTACACAGGAGAGGCGAAACAAGTACACAGGAGAGGATAGACAAGTACACAGGAAAGGCTAAACAAGTACACAGGAGAGGATAAACAAGTACACAGGAGAGGATAAACAAGTACACAGGAGAGGATAAACAAGTACACAGGAGAGGATAAACAAGTACACAGGAGAGGATAAACAAGTACACAGGAGAGGCTAAACAAGTACACAGGAGAGGATAGACAAGTACACAGGAAAGGCTAAACAAGTACACAGGAGAGGATAAACAAGTACAAAGGAGAGGCTAAACAAGCAAACAAAGAAAGGCAAAGTACACAGGAGAGGTTAAACAAGTACACAGGAGAGGATAAACAAGTACACAGGAGAGGTTAAACAAGTACACAGGAGAGGCTAAACAAGCAAACAAATAAAGGCTAAGTACACAGGAGAGGCTAAACAAGCAAACAAAGAAAGGCAAAGTACACAGGAGAGGCTAAACAAGCAAACAAAGAAAGGCAAAGTACACAGGAGAGGATAAACAAGTACACAGGAGAGGCTAAACAAGTACACAGGAGAGGATAGACAAGTACACAGGAAAGGCTAAACAAGTACACAGGAGAGGATAAACAAGTACACAGGAGAGGATAAACAAGTACACAGGAGAGGCTAAACAAGCAAACAAAGAAAGGCAAAGTACACAGGAGAGGATAAACAAGTACACAGGAGAGGCTAAACAAGTACACAGGAGAGGCTAAACAAGTACACAGGAGAGGCTAAACAAGCAAACAAAGAAAGGCTAAGTACACAGGAGAGGTTAAACAAGTACACAGGAGAGGATAAACAAGTACACAGGAGAGGCTAAACAAGCAAACAAAGAAAGGCTAAGTACACTGGAGAGGTTAAACAAGTACACAGGAGAGGATAAACAAGTACACAGGAGAGGTTAAACAAGTACACAGGAGAGGATAGACAAGTACACAGGAGAGGCTAAACAAGTACACAGGAGAGGATAAACAATGACACAGGAGAGGATAAACAAGTACACAGGAGAGGATAAACAAGTACACAGGAGAGGATAAACAAGTACACAGGAGAGGTTAAACAAGTACACAGGAGAGGTTAAACAAGTACACAGGAGAGGATAGACAAGTACACAGGAGAGGCTAAACAAGTACACAGGAGAGGATAAACAATGACACAGGAGAGGCTAAACAAGTACACAGGAGAGGATAAACAAGTACACAGGAGAGGATAAACAAGTACACAGGAGAGGCTAAACAAGTACACAGGAGAGGATAAACAAGTACACAGGAGAGGCTAAACAAGTACACAGGAGAGGATAAACAATGACACAGGAGAGGCTAAACAAGTACACAGGAGAGGATAAACAAGTACACAGGAGAGGATAAACAAGTACACAGGAGAGGATAGACAAGTACACAGGAGAGGCTAAACAAGTACACAGGAGAGGATAAACAATGACACAGGAGAGGCTAAACAAGTACACAGGAGAGGATAAACAAGTACACAGGAGAGGATAAACAAGTACACAGGAGAGGCTAAACAAGTACACAGGAGAGGATAAACAATGACACAGGAGAGGCTAAACAAGTACACAGGAGAGGATAAACAAGTACACAGGAGAGGATAAACAAGTACACAGGAGAGGCTAAACAAGTACACAGGAGAGGATAAACAATGACACAGGAGAGGATAAACAAGTACACAGGAGAGGATAAACAAGTACACAGGAGAGGATAAACAAGTACACAGGAGAGGCTAAACAAGTACACAGGAGAGGAAAAACACGTACACAGGAGAGGCTAAACAAGTACACAGGAGAGGATAAACAAGTACACAGGAGAGGATAAACAAGTACACAGGAGAGGCTAAACAAATACACAGGAGAGGATAAACAAGTACACAGGAGAGGATAAACAAGTACACAGGAGAGGCTAAACAAGTACACAGGAGAGGCAAAGCAAGTACACAGGAGAGGCTAAACAAGTACACAGGAGAGGATAAACAAGTACACAGGAGAGGCTAAACAAGCAAACAAAGAAAGGCAAAGTACACAGGAGAGGATAAACAAGTACACAGGAGAGGCTAAACAAATACACAGGAGAGGCTAAACAAGTACACAGGAGAGGCTAAACAAGTACACAGGAGAGGTTAAACAAGTACACAGGAGAGGTTAAACAAGTACACAGGAAAGGCTAAACAAGTACACAGGAGAGGATAAACAAGTACACAGGAGAGGCTAAACAAATACACAGGAGAGGCTAAACAAGTACACAGGAGAGGATAGACAAGTACACAGGAGAGGATAAACAAGTACACAGGAGAGGATAGACAAGTACACAGGAAAGGCTAAACAAGTACACAGGAGAGGATAAACAAGTACACAGGAGAGGATAAACAAGTACACAGGAGAGGATAAACAAGTACACAGGAGAGGATAAACAAGTACACAGGAGAGGCTAAACAAGCAAACAAAGAAAGGCAAAGTACACAGGAGAGGTTAAACAAGTACACAGGAGAGGATAAACAAGTACACAGGAGAGGTTAATCAAGTACACAGGAGAGGCTAAACAAGCAAACAAAGAAAGGCTAAGTACACAGGAGAGGTTAAACAAGTACACAGGAGAGGATAAACAAGTACACAGGAGAGGATAAACAAGTACACAGGAGAGGCTAAACAAGTACACAGGAGAGGATAAACAAGTACACAGGAGAGGCAAAACAAACAAACAAAGAAAGGCAAAGTACACAGGAGAGGTTAAACAAGTACACAGGAGAGGCTAAACAAGTACACAGGAGAGGTTAAACAAGTACACAGGAGAGGCTAAACAAGTACACAGGAGAGGTTAAACAAGTACACAGGAGAGGCTAAACAAGCAAACAAAGAAAGGCTAAGTACACAGGAGAGGTTAAACAAGTACACAGGAGAGGATAAACAAGTACACAGGAGAGGCTAAACAAGCAAACAAAGAAAGGCTAAGTACACAGGAGAGGTTAAACAAGTACACAGGAGAGGATAAACAAGTACACAGGAGAGGATAAACAAGTACACAGGAGAGGCTAAACAAGTACACAGGAGAGGATAAACAAGTACACAGGAGAGGCTAAACAAGTACACAGGAGAGGATAAACAAGTACACAGGAGAGGATAAACAAGTACACAGGAGAGGATAAACAAGTACACAGGAGAGGCTAAACAAGTACACAGGAGAGGATAAACAAGTACACAGGAGAGGCTAAACAAGTACACAGGAGAGGATAAACAAGTACACAGGAGAGGCTAAACAAGTACACAGGAGAGGATAAACAAGTACACAGGAGAGGCTAAACAAGTACACAGGAGAGGATAAACAAGTACACAGGAGAGGCTAAACAAGTACACCGGAGAGGATAAACAAGTACACAGGAGAGGATAAACAAGTACACAGGAGAGGATAAACAAGTACACAGGAGAGGCTAAACAAGTACACAGGATAGGATAAACAAGTACACAGGAGAGGCTAAACAAGTACACAGGAGAGGATAAACAAGTACACAGGAGAGGATAAACAAGTACACAGGAGAGGATAAACAAGTACACAGGAGAGGATAAACAAGTACACAGGAGAGGTTAAACAAGTACACAGGAGAGGATAAACAATGACACAGGAGAGGCTAAACAAGTACACAGGAGAGGATAAACAAGTACACAGGAGAGGCAAAGCAAGTACACAGGAGAGGCGAAACAAGTACACAGGAGAGGCTAAACAAGTACACAGGAGAGGCAAAGCAAGTACACAGGAGAGGCTAAACAAGTACACAGGAGAGGCTAAACAAGTACACAGGAGAGGCTAAACAAGTACACAGGAGAGGCTAAACAAGTACACAGGAGAGGCTTGACAAGTTCGGCCCATCCAGCCTGTGTTGTATTCAAATGTACAATTGACCCCTCTGATTGGAGCCACTATCGTTCGACGCCAACCCCTAAATGGTGTTATCCTGCTAGAAAATGAAAGCATTTCCACCAACACCTCTACTTTATAACTCACTACACGTAGAACACACAGCGTGAAGGTATCACTGATTGGGGAGAGCATCATTGTAATGAGAGCAACCAATAACCTGTATACCCATAATAAGTACTGTATCATGTGACAGTATAATTGCTGGTAAAAAAAGATCGACGTCGTTGTCATTGTATGGATTATATAATAGTTGTGTGGACTAACGGCAACATTGTGTTAAACCCTAAAATCAAAAGTTTGGATTGAAAAACAACCAAAGTCATATGCAGCAACAAGGGGACAAATTAGTTTGTGTGTGTGTGTGTGTGTGTGTGTGTGTGTGTGTGTGTGTGTGTGTGTGTGTGTGTGTGTGTGTGTGTGTGTGTGTGTGTGTGTGTGTGTGTGTGTGTGTGTGTGTGTGTGTGTTTCACCAATAATGTAAGAGAAAATATTATTTTATATAACGGAATATACCATAAAGATTTTGAGTGTGTGGTAACATACGAAATCCTTTAAGCAGAAGGGTAATCATCTCTGGACTTGAACAGCACAAGGTGGAGCGCATACCTCCGCCAGGCTAAAAAGCTCAAATTTTGTATCCCACTGATGGGCCGGATCTGCATCAGGACTTTTCGTCCTTGTCACACATCAAAATCGAATCAGTTTGTTCTTGTCACCTATCCAACTCATCCATCCAGTTTTGTCATAATCCACCCATACGTTTCTGAAATATCGTGTTCTTGATCGATTTTGGCCCCATCTCTCAATGGTAAATAATCACTTTGAAAATAAAAAAAATTCTCGTATCTGGATCTGGATTCGAATCTTCACCAAAATTGAATCAATTCGTCCTTATCATACACCAACCTGTCCATCAAGTTTTGTCCAAATTCGTCCATATTTTTTGAGATATCCTGCTCACAAACAGACAGACGGACCGACAGGGGTGAAAAAATCCCAACCTCCATCCACCTTCAGTGGCAGAGGTAATAAAGCTGTTTGCTAAAGTTTAACGTGAGAATGTATTGCCAGGTTGACTGGCTCACTGTAAGGAAAGAGCCGAGGTCATTTATCTACCGATATGGACCCACAGGTGAGGTTGTGGACCCATGTTTGGAGAGGTTCTGGGCTGAAAGGTTTGAAACCTCAAGAACGGACCTAAGCTGATAAATGATCCAGCCAGTCAGAAAATCGACAACTCACTTACATGTTACTCAGGTTCTTACTTTAGGCATACAACTATTTTATCCATTGATTTATCCTTCAAAATGACGTGACAGATCCATGGGCAAGACAGATGATGAGCACAGATTAAGCATCGAATCCAACAGAGGCCGCTAGTGCTTACTTCAGGGCTGTATAATAAAAATAGGACTGTGCATCTTGAACATCATCTGGATCAGGAGTGACAGTCACTCAAACTCCCCTTAGACCCTGTTGTTTTTATCTCGCCTCTTCAAAGAACAGAGAGCTATAGTGATACCCCCGGCGAGAGCGTCAGTGTGAGCGTGAAAATGTTAAAGTTTTTGGTGCAAGTTATTTGGAAGCTTGCCATTCATTAATATGTGTACTAGGATGCTGATATTTGGCATGGAGGTTCCTTTGGGGTATATTATTGATGCAGTGAAGTTGAAATAAAAAAAATAATTTCAAATTTTTAAAATTTTTGACCTGTTTTGAACTTAACTTTTTTGTAGCACATCAACGTTAACATTTTTGGTGCAAGTTATTTGGAAGCTTGCCATTCATTAATATGTGTACTAGGATGCTGATATTTGGCATGGAGGTTCCTTTGGGGTATATTATTGATGTAGTGAAGTTGAAATAAAAAATAATTTCAATTTTTAAAAAAAATTTGAACTGTTTTGAACTTAACTTTTTTGTTGCACATCAACGTTAAAGTTTTTGATGCAAGTTATTTGGAAGCTTGCCATTCATTTAATATGTGTACTAGGATGCTGATATTTGGCATGGAGGTTCCTTTGGGGTATATTATTGATGTAGTGAAGTTGAAATAAAAAAAATAATTTCAATTTTTTTAAATTTTTGACCTGTTTTGAAATCAACTTTTTTGTAGCACATCAACGTTAAAGTTATTTCCTTTCTAATGTTTTTATCTACCACACTATTTTTTACTGATTACAATATACAAATACATATATTGCTTTAAAATTATTTGGATCAGACTTCACTGCAATGCTTTATAAAAAATATTATTAGACTAGTCATTTAAAAACGATAAATGTATAAACAGGCGAGCATTTGGGTAGCTTTGACACCAACTGTCTGGTTTTAAATGCCGTGAACAAACTTTGGTACATAATGGGTGATGAAGGTTGTGGTGAAGTTTCATTGAAATCGTGTTTGTAGTTTGAGAAGAAAGCAAATACCTATTTTGGGGAGGTCAACCCCACACCCCCGTCGCCCTTCCCACCTCTCCCATAGACGTCCTCCATGAGTGCAGATGCGGTCAATACACCTTCATTAGGCATCAGATATGAAGCTTGTCCACAAGTTTCATCAAAATCGTCTGTTTGGTTCAAGCGATAACGATTGAAGTGTTTAGGACCTCACTCATTCACTCACTCACCTCTGGACGCTGCTCGCATAAGCTCACCTTACTAAAGACCAGGTGAGCTAAAAAAAAAGAAAAAAAAAGGAGGATGTGGTGGGAACATACGGTATCAAACATGACATTGGCAAACATGGTATCACGTGATTGCAATGTCTCATCCAATAACCTTTCACTCATCGTTTCACTGCATTCTGATATCATAATTCATGAGCACATTAATTAATCTCCATCGTTCTTCATTAAGTCTCACTTGAAGTATGTAATTGAGTCTGAATCCTCCACCCATGTGCGCAAGAACAGACAGATGAAGGACGTGGAAACAAGTGAATTCGTTTTGAACTGCCCAATGAAAGATGCATTAAAGCTTGGAACAATATGCACGACCACCTGGTAAGTCTGCTTGCCACTCAGGTAAATCTATTAAAAAGCCTCCAGTTTGAGTCACAGATCTGAAATGATTTTCCTCGTAATTTTTGTCCCATTTCTGGAACATCAATTTGAATATGACCTGATCCATCATCATCATCCTCAAAAAGGATGATGGTTTGGTATTGCTTGCCTTGTGTAATATGCAGCGGCAGAATCTGCAGTTTTCCCAGAATAAGAGCACACAATGGGTTTGACCAGAGGATGCAGAGGTAGCACCGTTTGGCATTGGAACAGTCTCATCTGGGTTCGATTCCCAACCCGACTATTAGCCAAGCAGACAAGTGAAATATATCTGGGTTTTGTGCACTTTATGATACAATCGTGAAATTTGGCATGCTGTGAGGACGTCTCGCGGAAATTTGTTTGAGCTGCAAGGCCATCGCAGATTTGTCCTACTAGTTAGGCGAGTGAAAGG
This sequence comes from Eptatretus burgeri, assembly GCF_056783735.1. Lineage (NCBI taxonomy): Eukaryota > Metazoa > Chordata > Myxini > Myxiniformes > Myxinidae > Eptatretus > Eptatretus burgeri. The sequence goes on along the minus strand of NC_140976.1, from coordinate 30,861,546 downwards.
AGGAGCCGGAGCTGTGTTGAAGTTCCCTCAGAAACAGCGGCAGTTTTCCCACAAGCTGCATCGTGGACACACCCACATCAGATGTGGAGCAATGAGAAAGAGGCTCGCACGAGACGAGATGGGAGAAAGGAGTGCGGACCTGTCCAGAGAGGAGCAGACAGGTGCGTAGAGTGTGAGAAGAGAAAGAAAGAGCTCACAGTGTGAAGGAGGGCAGGGATAAAGCCCAGAACGTGGCTTGGTTTGTGAGGAGCTGATGGTCCCGTAGGCACAGCAGAAACGGAGCTCATAGCAGTTCACATATCTTACACGCCAGAGAGGACTTGCCCAGTGGGTCTGGATGCATCAGAGATGAGGCTGCACATCCCATCACCACTCATCTTCCCCATCCTTCCCCCCCACCCCCCCTCTCCTAATAGAGTTGGACTGGCACAGCCCCATTGGCTGAGCGAGGTGAGGGAAGGAGTCGACCCCAAGCTTCGTAATTTTCTTTTCTTCTCAGTCCTTCTTGTCTTCTTCAACCCGGATTGAATGATGGCCATGTGTCTTTTGTGCAAATAGG
>NC_140976.1:30845987-30848487 GCF_056783735.1 Eptatretus burgeri | reverse complement strand
ATGAAGAAAATGAGAGAGAGAGAAGGTTGGAAGAGGTGGAGATAGTGAATCTGGAAGTGGGGTGGATCAGTAAGGATGAAGTGAGGACTGCTATGAAGAAGATGAAAAGTGGAAAGGCGGTTGGCCCAGATGGAATACCAGTGGAGGCATGGAAGTGCTTAGGAGAGATGGCAGTGGGGTTGTTAACCAGATTGTTTAATAAAGTCTTGGAAAGTGAGAGGATGCCGGAGGAGTGGAGATTAAGTGTACTGATTCCGATTTTCAAGAATAAGGGTGATGTGCAGAGCTGTGGAAATTACAGAGGGATAAAGTTGTTAAGCCACACCATGAAGTTGTGGGAAAGAGTAGTGGAAGCTCGGTTGAGAGGAGAGGTGACGATCTGTGAGCAGCAATATGGGTTTATGCCAGGAAAGAGCACCACTGATGCGATGTTTGCTTTGAGAATGTTGATGGAGAAGTATAGGGAAGGCCAGAAAGAGTTACATTGTGTGTTTGTGGATTTAGAGAAAGCTTATGATAGGGTGCCAAGAGAGGAGTTGTGGCATTGTATGAGGAAGTCGGGAGTGGTGGAGAAGTATGTGAGGATCGTGCAGGATATGTATGAGGACAGTGTGACAGCGGTGAGGTGTGCGGTAGGAATGACGGACCGGTTTAAGGTTAAAGTGGGATTGCACCAAGGATCGACTCTGAGCCCTTTCCTGTTTGCAATGGTGATGGACAGGTTGACGGACGAGATCAGACTGGAGTCTCCATGGACCATGATGTTCGCGGATGACATCATGATCTGTAGGGAGTAGGGAGCAGGCTGAATCGAGCCTTGAGAGGTGGAGGTACGCACTGGAGAGAAGGGGAATGTTAGTCAGTAGGAGAAAGACGGAGTACATGTGCGTAAATGAGAGGGAGGGTGGTGGTATGGTGCGGTTGCAAGGAGTTGAGGTGGGGAAGGTGGATTGGTTTAAATACTTGGGATCAACTGTCCAAAGTAACGGAGAGTGTGGGAGAGAAGTGAAAAAGAGAGTGCAGGCAGGATGGAGTGGGTGGAGAAGAGTTGCAGGAGTGATTTGTGACAGAAGGGTAGCTGCAAGAGTGAAGGGGAAAGTATACAAGACGGTAGTGAGACCAGCTATGTTGTATGGTTTGGAGGCGGTGGCGCTAACAAAAAGACAGGAAGCAGAGCTGGAGGTGGCAGAGTTAAAGATGCTGCGATTCTCGTTGGGAGTGACGAGGATGGATAGGATAAGAAATGAGTGTATTAGAGGGACAGCGCAGGTAGGACGGTTTGGAGACAAAGTGAGAGAGGCGAGATTGCGATGGTTTGGACATGTGCACAGGAGGGAAACGGAGTATATCGGGAGAAGGATGTTGAAGATGGAGCCGCCAGGCAGGAGGAGAAGAGGAAGGCCAAAGAAGAGGTTCATGGATGCGGTGAGGGCGGACATGCGGGTGGTTGGAGTGTCAATGGAAGATGTGGAGGATAGAGCAAAATGGGAGACAGTTGGTCCGCTGTGGCGACCCCTAGCGGGAGCAAGCCGAAAGAGGAAGAAGAAGATATATATATACACACATACACACACACACACAATTACACATCACATATCATACATATATATTATTATATTATTATATTATATTATTATATATTATTATATACATATATATATATATACATACACATATATATATATATATATATATATATATACATATATCATCAACACATATATATATTATATTATTATATATATACATATTATATATATATATATATATATATATATATATATATACATATATATATATATATATATACATTATTATTATTATATATATATATATTATATATATATATATATATATATATATATATATACATATATATATATATATATATATATATATATATATTACATACATACATTATATTATATATTATATATATATATTATATATATATATTACATATATATATTACACACACACACACACACACACACACACACACACAACACACACACATCACACAACATCACACACACAACACGTACACACACACAACACACACAGACACACAGACACACAACAGACACCACACACAAACATCACACACACACACACACACACACACACATATACACATATACACAACACACACACACACATATATATACATCACATACATATATACACACACACACATCACACATTACATATTATTACACATATTATACACACATTATATATATATATTACATACATATATACATATATATTACATATTACATACACACACATATATATATATATTACATATATATATATATATATATATATATATTATATATATATATTATATATATATTATATATACACACATATTATTATTATTATTACATATATATTACATTACATATATATATATACATATATATTACATATTAATATTACACATATTATACATATACATACATATATGTGTTATATTATTATTATATATACATAT
>NC_140976.1:30800987-30835987 GCF_056783735.1 Eptatretus burgeri | reverse complement strand
ATGGTGCAAGATTATGACCCTTTCGAGTAGAGAAGTTTTGCATGGCAATTTGCTTTGTAAAGTTACTAATGAGAAATTATTGCTGATGAAGCTTTGAAGAAGGAAAAAGTGAAAGGTTTACAATTTGAATATTCAGTATTAATTAGAATAATCATTCTAATGGCATTTTACAGAAAATATAAAAAAAATACTTTTTTTTTTTAATATGACGTGTATATTGCCTGCACCATATTATAGTAAATGCAAATTTGCACTCAAAGCCATTTTAATTTCCTCGAGTTAATGAGATTAATTATTATAATTTCACTGAAATTGCGTTTTTGGCAAGCAGCACAGCTTTCACGATACCTCCCCATATCCACAACAACGTTCCTCACTGTGAAAAGGTCATCAGGAGTACATGACGCAATAATAGGTGCGATGCATCCACAAGGTGATGGTTCATTCTGTCAGCTGCAGGTGAACAAACGAAATCGGATGAGGTTTGAAATGAGGATAGGCCCCAAGGAGGACTTTTGGGGCCTTCCAAGGTTGCACTTAAGCTGTTTGTTCAGGAAACATTACGGTAAGTAGGCAATTTGAATTTGCTAACTTCCTACATATCAATCAGGAGAACGAGCAGAAAACTATGGGGTCTTCAGTGAAGTGGCCTTATGGTGCCTTTGAATCTCCAGCCATATAAACAGAGAAGGCTTTGAGGCTCAAGCTACAAGTTTGACATTTGGGGCCTTCAAGGTTGTGCTTTCACTCCTTCCGCAGTAAATGACATGCTGGCTCGATGAGCAATCTAAACGTACCAACTTCCTACCTGTCAATCAGATGAGAAAGCAGAAAACTAAGGGAAACTGCACCTTTGTATTCCGACCTACTATACTGTACAAACAACTCTCAGCATAGACCTTTTAGTGAAAGGTTTGCAGTTCCAGTCACAATCAGGATAAATCATAACATTCTGTATTAGGGTGGTGGGCTTGGGATCCGATGCTCCTGAGTTCAAATCCAGCTTGGCTGTTGAATTAATACCAGGTGAGGTTGACTCAGCCTGTCATCCTTGTGAGGTTGGAAAAATGAGTGCCAGCTTGCTGGTATCCTGTGTCAGAGTGGCGATGCGTCCAGGATTGTGCCCAATAACCCAGGAGACTGTTTTGGCAGCATGAATGCGATGCACAGAGTTTGGTCCTAGTGAATGGATGGATGGATAGTGAGATAAATTGTGATTCATGCTGTTTCATTGGTCCTTGCATATTACTTTAACTCAGAACTAAAAACTACAACACTCTACATTATGTTCAAGCCGAGTTCAAATCCTTGTTGAGGACTGCTAAATCAGGTTCTTGGCCAAGGGGATACACTGGGGTCGTTTTCCATATCCTTCCAAATGGTAGTAGTTGGGAGCAGAATTTTAAACTTGTCCAGGGTGCAGAGGACAGTCATTTACACTATCTGCTAAAGCCATTGCGAAATGGTTTCAAATGTCCACCAGCAGTCAACCAATAATGGGTCTTTGGCTTCACGTCCATCCAAGGGACAACACATTCAATGATGCCTGTGAAGCACCAATCTGACGGGATGTCTGGTAGGGTTGCGAATAAAACAGACTAAACAGTTTAGAGGCAAGGTCGTTCTCTGTCTCTGCCTCTCGTTCTCCCAAGCTGTCAGAAAAAAAAAACATTCAGAGAAGCAAATGAATGGGAACCAGCAGTGGGCAGAAGAGAGCAGCAAAGAGCAAAAATGTCGAGCACAAGTCGATGTTCTTCACAGCCGGGAATGAAATCTAAGGGCTTTTTAATAGACCCGACGGTCAACGATTGCACGGCAAGCTGCGTTAAGCAGAGCTCAACAATGTGAGCAGACGCTGCTTGTGAGGGTGCTCGCATGGTTCTGAATAATGAAAGAGCTTCGCAAATGTCTGCGGTGGCCTCCGCGCACCCCGAGCGACCGGACTGTTTCGCACTCAAGGGCCCACGCCATATGCTCTGCAGTGTAGGCTTTTCAAAGGCAATGCCAGAGCTCACAGACGGTGTCTATTGTTACCCACTAATGGCACCATCTTGAATTAGTGATGAACTCCAAGAAACTAATCAGAGCCCACACGTTTTCCCTTCAATGTTGAAGGATTTACACATTCTTTGCCAGGCACCTTTTCCAACATCCTTTGTAGCTCCATAAGGCCACCTGCAGAAGAAGGAGAAGAGAAAGGAAGGTAATAAAAATTGATGATGCACAAAACGCTGCGAAATGCCACTTCAAATCTCACATATGGGGAGAAAAATGATGGTTCTCCAACATTGTGCCATTTCGTTTACACTTGTGCAATGATTATGGAGCATTGTCCTAGCTCGTGTTCACAATCGATGTATGTACAGTGCTAAACCCCTAAAATACCACACAAGACGTCCCAGCAAATTCAATGTCACACTCGATAGCAACACGTCATCATGAGCAATCCGCCATGTTGTGGACAGTGGCAGGTGCAAATCGCCAGGCACGTCGACTGCAGATCTCGGCAATTTCCCAAGACACCGGCACATAACCCCTCTCTCATTTGCTGTTGCGTATCATTTAGGAAAACAAAAATAGCCAGATTTCAGCACGTTGGGGGAAAAATGCGCTTCAAACTCGTGGCAGTTGGCCCGGAGCAGTACGAAAGGCCCTTAAGTCGCAGCTCTGAACCAAGACAGCTGCATAATCCGTCATTAGCAGCCTGGCTCCCTAGGCAAGAGAGGCAAGAGCAATGATGTCTGCATGACTGCGGCTAATACCCTGAAAAGCCGCCTATATTTTCCCTGTGTAGAACGAGGTCCTCATCTCGCCACATTATTACAGGCAGCATAAAGAGGTTTCTTCCTCGTTTCATTTATCAGCTGAAGCGGATTCGCCGCGTTACCCAAGTGCTCATCAAATGAGACAGCTCTTCAATTTTACGCCTGCTAGGAAGAACTAGGCTATCCTATTTGATTCGCTTTCTTCTTTTTTAACCTGAATTTCTGCGAACTTGGGAAATGAGGCCTCGAGCCCATCAGCTTTGCGGACATCTTCGCAGAAAACTACCTCGGTCGAAGAGTGAAAAGCACATGTAATGTATAATGACTTTCTTTGATGCCTCTTGTGTGTGCAGACGCATTCCAAATTTGCTGCGCGTAAGAGCATCGGCCGTGAGCAAGTTCAGGCCTTGATTCTTCATGCAGACATTTCTTACAGCCATCCCTCGTCGGCGGAATGCTTAACCATTAATCCTCCTTTAACTCTCCTGCCACTACTCCCCCCAACTCCATCCAGAACTCTCCCTTCATCATTGGACTTTGTTTTCATGCAGTGACATTCTTCCTTCATCTCTTTAAGAGAACGACCATATTCACAATATGCAGGCCCAAAAATCTCGTGGACAATTTGATGAGGACACACGAAATAGAAAGATTTTTTTCGACTACTGCAGCACTTTGTAACTCTCGTCAACACAAATATTGTGACTCACCAAGACTCACACAGTTATCAGCAAGTACCGCAAAAGTTGCTTTCTCCGATATGTGACCCTGAAGTTGCCAACTTATCAAATACGCAACCAATTCCTGGATTCTGTTGGTGTTGTGGTGTTAAAAGGAGAGAGTAATGCAATTTTTTTTAAATGGTATTATTTTACCTCTCCTATCATCTGTTTGAGGATTCCTGAAGAATTCCACCGGCGAATGTTATTATTATTATTATTTTTCAACCGTTGCTTTTGTTTGCCCGGAGTCATGAAATAATTTCCTATCGCAAATCATTGGATTTGGTAGTAACTCCTATTCCCTCATAGTGAAGCCTACCATTTGAGCAATCTTCATATCATATGTATGAAAAAAATTGAAATCTTTTTGACATCCTGCCCACCTCTCCCTTTGCCCCTCAAACAGGAGTATCCAAAGAAACATGACAGTTTCGTTTCTATACCGGTTGCTAAGCAGCAATTGTTAATGCTATGAGTCACATTGGATATGAAGAGAACAATTTAATGGAAAAAAAACAAACTGTTTGGGACATTTTAAGAGCATTTTGTTTGTCTGATATCGAAGAGAAAAACTGTCTAAACTGTTCAATGAGCATCGCGAATGCTTGTATGACATCCTGTTTTCAGACGAGGCCCTTATCCACCAATATAGCATCATGAACAGACAGAACATTCGAATCTGGGGGTGATGAAAATCTACACACATTCACGAAGTGCCACTGCAGATTGAAAACAAATGATGGCTTTGTCAAACAACAGTCTTATCGGTCCCGTATTCACCGCAGGTACATTTAAAAATGGAGGAGATGCATAATATAAATAAAACACCAAAGAATTATTATTTATGCTCCATGAACATGTTGTTGCTTTGAGCAAATAAAATATTTTCCATTGCAATTGAAAATGTGTCATCATTTCGTGGACTACCTTGTATCTTAACTTTCTCCCTCCTTTCTCACAAATAAAGCCATTAGTTACTGACCCTCACCCAGGCATGATGATTGGCTGATCTTTCCACTCCTCTCTCTGATGTCACCCAAGCACAGCAGATTCCCTCATGTTTGTAGGTGACATTATCATGGGTGTTGATCATTCCATAGATTTGGTAACAGCGTCATATTTGGGTGTTCGCGTTAGGGTCTGGAGAGGGAAGCCACAGTGTGCTGACGTCATGACTTCAGCAACGGTCGGGCACTTATGGCTACGAATGGCAAACTCCCATGCCTTTCTTTCAATCACGATTTTCTCAATTTATCCCTTGGTATTTAAAGGGAATAATAAACTGAGGAATGTTCTCACCTCTGCAGTGGCCTCTGCACCCTTTTTTGATGATCAGCCAATTATTATCACGACTCATGAGCCATAACTATGCCCCCCATTTTTAAGTCACTTCATCTGATTTTTTTAGTCACATCAGATTAAAAGATTTTTCCACGGACACAGTGGTTTATATTGTGCCTGCCGATGGATGTAAATAACACACCTATCTGACATAGTGATGTAAATCGCAAGTAAACTTCATCCATCAATTTCAGTTTAACATGGTTGTCAAGGTGATGAGTTGTATATTACATTGTTGATTACAGCAACTGTTTTAATGTTAGTTTTAATGTCCGGCCGAGCTGAACTCGGCTAAGAAAGACAACGAAACAGGCAAGGACAGCTTGGTTAGTATAAATCTCGTGAGCAACCTACCTGGATGGAAACGTTGGCCATTCAAGCAATATACAATTATACTTTTAAAATTTAATTTACGGTGTTCAAATCTTCACTTTGTGCTACTCTTTTTATCAATAATGGCATCAGCAAGTTAGGTACATCCTTGACCAAGGGCCAGACCACATAAAGCCACCTTCATCAGATGAGCACCTCTCACCTTCAATGATCCATGTCGGCTTTAGGATTGTGTGAAAGTTTTTTTGATGGCATTACTTTTGCAAATTTGTGTCCGCTACATATGGCACTGTTCCCGCTTTACCAGAGCAATTTTCATGCCCACGCCATGCCATCTGTGTCAGGCCTGCACTTCACCATGCAACCACCCTTGCACAGCAGGTTCCCACAGCAAAGCAAAGCAGACATCACGGTTCAGCCCTGAAAATTAAAAAAAGCACTCAATGAGGTGTGGGTCCATAATTGAACCATGAAATAAAATCGCGTATGCGAACACACAAAAACAACCATCCTCCATGCAACATCACAGACTTATCACCATTATGGAATGGTTGGACACAAAACATGAATAAATCAATTAATGTAAGCTCTTTCACGATTGTGGAACCACGAACCAGGTGCCAGGAACACCAGCTTTTCCTGCATGGATCCCAAACAACAGGATGCGTCTGCAATACACCATCCTGTCTGTGATGCATAGAAGCAGATAGAGAAATTAAAAATGGATTGACCTGCCGTGTTTCCATTTGAACCTCCAGCCCATGATGCAAGGAACCCCGGTTCAAATACAATAAACCACATGTAATTGTCCATCGTTTCATAGTGTCGTTGTAATTAATGTCAAGAACACAGGTGGCCAAATGTATTTGTCATGCAACTGCAAGTGGTTCATGTTCAAACTCCTCCTTCAGCCTCAGATCACGATACAAACACACACATCTAACCTAATCTATCTATCTAATCTAATACCTTATAAAGAGGATATTGTTACTCTATTTCTGCATTACGCTTGTAGTACAGGTATTTTAGCAGAAATATTTGGTCAACCTCCCACAAATTGCAACAAGAGCAAACTCAACAGATTTTGATTCCTGGATATGTCCTCAGTGACAGAAAAAAGTCCTGAAATCATGGAAATCCAATATGGCCGCCACCCGGCTTTGGGGAAAATGAGAAAATTGTAAAGATTGATATTTTAAAATGTAAATATATGTTTTTCTGCATTCTAATTGTTTCTAGTTATGGTCAGTATATTGATATACAAGAATAATTATTAAAAAGTGAAATGTATTGAGGGTAAAATAAAAAATTATAGCTTTTTTGTCCAAAAATGTCAATTTTTTGTCCCGAAAATTTTGTTTTTACCTGATACTGATTTTGGCTCCTGGACAAAAAAAAGAAACGTTGAAGACACAAGATGAAATAAAGTCTATGGCAAGAAAATGTAATTATGTAAATCTTTGAAACATGAAAAAATTTACAATTCCTCTCAGGGCAATCACATCTGCCTGACGAAGGTTTCGAAATGAAAATGAAAATTCACGTTAAACTCAAAACTACATCCATTATAAACTTACTATACATGTTGAGAAAAATAAAGCGTATCAAAGTTAGAACTCGACAATGTCGTCATTATCCTCATCATTGTCATATTGAGTGTTTGTGCAGCCAGAGCCCCTGCAGTTTCCACAAGCTGGAGTGCACTCAATGTTGTGCTTCTTGCATGTGCATCTCATGGTGCTACATTCAGCCTGGCAGTTGCACCTAATGACACGTAACATCTTTTCAGGAGCTGGAGCTATTGATGTCTGAAGTGGCACAAAACCCTTGTCACACTTTTGCCAACCCCAGTCTGTGGAAGAAGTATGCAAGTCTGACGTCTTGAAACGAATCAAAGACCACCTTCAGAAGCATGCCGAGTCTGCAAAGATATCTTCCAGAACTTCAGCGCTCTGGGTTCAGTGTATGGGCATGCTAGACATTCTACGCAAATACATCCTGGCAGAGCGCACTGGGAACAGGGCACTACATCTACAGGCCATCCAGGAAATGCTGCCTTACCTGGCAGCCTCAGGCCACAACCTGTATGCCAAATCTGCGAGGGTGTATCTGCAGCAGATGTCCAACCTCAAAACTCAACATCCCAATGTCCAACAACGTTTTAATGAGGGGTTCCATGTGCTTCGACGAAGTGATCGCCTGTGGGCAGGTCTTTCATCTGGCCTGATCATCGAACAAGTTCTGATGAGAAGTTTGAAGACCAGCGGATGGCTCACACGAGGGTGAGGAATGACAGAGCAACAACAGCTGGTATGGCTACTATCAATGCCTGCCTGTGCAGAAATAAACCAGGCAATGCAGGAGCTCACAGGTGTGAACTACAACACTGGAGAGCAGAAGAAAGACATGACCAAGGCAAGACAATCTCGTGACTGGAAGGACACACTGTCAGCTCTTCAGTATTTACAGGAACGGAATCCGTTCAAGAGTGATCCACGTCTGAGGAACATTGCCATTGGAGTTCATGCACACCCCATCGTCAACGTCGATACAGCACATGCTGTAGGAGCCAAAATATTGAAATCTATGGATGGGAAAACACATGCCGAGTACACATTTAAGAGGAAAGACCAAGTTGTCACCCTCGGCATGAAGTCATCTGTCAAGATTGATGGAGAGCAAGACCAGGTTGACCCACAACTCCTCTTCCAAAGACTGATCACTGTTGCACAGACAGCAGAAGAACTGGAGTCGGCCTTCAAATATGAACTGTGCAGCTATCCACCAGCCCTCTTTGATTCCTCTCTTCAGCTCCGAGAAGCACACAAGCCAGTCTTTGCTGATGCCATCTGGGATCTTCTTGGATCCGATGCCCCAGCCGATATCCCCAATGATGGGCAACAGTATGTTTTGGATGGCGGGGCACTTGTTCAACGCATTCCATGGTCTCGTGGATCTACATACAGTGACATATGCCACCAGTACACTGATTATGTAACGAAGAAGTACGGAGATGCCATAGTCGTGTTTCATGGTTATGAGAGTGCCAACACGAAGGACATGACACACCAGAGACGGTCTAAAGGGAATGCTGGCACTACTGTGACATTTACAGCTGACATGCGTCTCACAATGAAGAAGGAACAGTTTCTTGCCAATAGGCAGAATAAACAGCGATTCATTTTTATGTTGAGTGAAGAGCTTCAGAAGAAGAACTGTGAGACACACCATACCTGAGGGGATGCTGATCTCCTGATTGTACTGAAGGCCGTGCAGTCTGCTACTGTCACCAACACTGTGTTAGTTGGTGATGACACAGACCTCCTCATCCTCCTATGCTACCATGCAAGCTTAGAATCACATGACCTCTTCTTTTGTCCCGAGCCAAAGAAGAACACGAAGAAGCCTCGTATCTGGAACATCAAGGCTACAAAGAAAATGATTGGTACAGACATAGGCAAGCAATACTGTTTCTGCATGCAGTTCTTGGGTGCGACACGACATCTCGTCTTCATGGGATTGGAAAGGGAGCTTCCCTCAAAAAGTTCAAAGCAAACAACACATTCCGTGAGCAGGCCAAGGTTTTTGATACATATCCAGCTTCCGTATGTAATGTGGCAGATGCAGGAGAAAAAAAAACATTGGTGATAATCTTCAACGGAAAGTCAATTTACACCCTGGACACCCTCCGGTATTAGCGGTACTGGGACAAGGTGACTTGGAGCTCCTCTCACGAGCAACCACAGACGTTACCACTAACATCAGAAGCAGCAAAGTATCACAGCCTGCGCGTGTATCTGCAAGTCCAAGAATGAAAGGGATGTGCAGATGAACTTCTTCCGACAGACTGGAGTTGGCAAAAGTGTGACGAGGGTTTTGTGCCACTTCAGACATCAATAGCTCCAGCTCCTGAAAAGATGTCTTCAACTTGTGTCTTCAACATTTCTTTTTTTTTTGGTCCAGGAGCCAAAATCAGTATCAGGTAAAAAAAATATATTTCAGGACAAAAAAGCTATAATTTTTTATTTTAACCTCAATACATATCACTTTTTTATAATTATTCTTGTATATCAATATACTGACCATAACTAGAAACAATTAGAATGCAGAAAAACATATATTTACAAATTAAAATATCAATCTTTACAATTTTCTCATTTTCCCCGAAGCCGGGTGGTGGCCATATTGGATTTCCATGATTTCAGGACTTTCCCCCCAGAGGATCCCTTAGGACTTTTTTTCTGTCACTGAGGACATATCCAGGAATCAAAATCTGTTAAGTTTGCTTTTGTTGCAATTTGTGGGAGGTCATCTGACATTTTGGCTGTACTATTGGTGATTGACCATTCCAACCTGGCATTGATTTCAGAACTTGATATTGTAGACATTGCACAGTTTAAGTGGCTTGCTTTCAAGTCGGCCCGGGGGCGGGGGGGCGGTGGTTCCCCCTCACCAACCCCCTTAGGATCTGCACGTGCTAGTTTCCTAAACGGTGAAAGATAGGAGGAAACCTCTGAAACAAAAAATGTCAGGACGGGCCCCGGGAAGGTTTTCGGCAGGGTGGCGAGGCCCTTCGGCTGGGGGGGGGTGTTTCCCCCTCACCAACCCCCTTAGGCTATGACTGCCGTGGCCCAATGGGGAACTAATACTGGGCTCGCGTCAGACCTATGTACAAAAGATTAAATTAATTCAAAAAGAACCCGGACAACGCCGGGTGCATTCACCTAGTTCAGTAAAAAAATAATTGTCTATTATTTTAAAACTATCTTGTTTGCTGAGGGATTTTTATGAAAGGCACCAGCAAGCTAGATAGGGAATATGATTTCAGCACAACTGGAATGTTAGTCGAAGGAAATGTCCAGATGTATTCACTTACCTCTAATTGCTTCAAGATAGTATATATTTCCCCAGTCTGTTAGAAGCGGACTGACTTTTAACCTACGTACAAAATAAATCCATCAGAATACCCAAAGGGTGGCAGTTTTTGATGTCATTCTGTCATTCTGTGCGTCATTCTGTGCTGGGAGAGAATCTACATATATGGGTTTGAAATATATGCTCCAATCCTTCAACCAAATCAAGCTGATGGCTGCACAAAGGTTGAAAACGATCTCCACCTGGGCATATAAACGGTGGTGCCCAGCGTTTGGAAATAAAAAAGAATTATGTCTCACTGAACACAACATAAAGAACTCAACATTTCCATGTATCCCAGAGATCTTGAGCAAGACTGTTTTCTTCTCCACAAGACTCCAGATGTGTATATGTATTTGTTTATGTTATTTGTTAAATAAATGACTCAAATCTACAGGATGACTTAGAATTTCTTTGACAGCAGTCAATATATAGATAAAAAAGAAAGACCCACCCACATCTCTCACGTGTGAATGGAGGGAATAGCCAATCAGCTCTCACCTAATCAACAAAACCGAGATGGCTAGGATTATATCAATAAATTGACACCTCCTCCATGCTCTTCGAGCCAAAGAAGCTGCATGAAGCAACCAAGAAGGCCTACGGAAGGTTAGCACTTTGCTGTTTCAAACCCTTCCCAGGGTTCCTCCACAGCTATAACGACATCCACAAATAGAATACACATGAGAATCCCAATGCTACACACCCCCTCAGCTGCCGACCAGTTTCATCGCGTATTGGTGAATCATCAGTGACAACGCAGACAGCAATGCATACCAATGAGGCTCCCAAGCATGTACCTCATGCAAATGTCAAAAGCAGTCAATAAATCCATACTAATAAATGTCAGAGAGAGAGTGTGTGTGTGTGTGTGTGTGTGTGTGTGTGTGTGTGTGTGTGTCAGTCAGTGCGTGTGTCAGTGCGTGTGTCAGTGCGTGTGTCAGTGTGTGTGTCAGTGCGTGTGTCTCCTCCATAACTCCAAAACCATGAAACCGACCAGCCTGAAACTTTGCATGCATACTAAGAGAACTCCAAGGAAGTGCAAGACTGAAAATTGGGTGTTTGGGTTAATAAAAAAACACCCCTTTTGAAGATAATTAACGGCCATATTTAAGTATATCCTTTATCAGGCACATCATTGGCCACCTCACTATCTGGGGTCTTAAAGCATATCTGGGTTGCCTCGATGAGGTCTGAAGCCACCACATTTTTTGGCCTGCTCAACCATGCCTTGACTTGGAAAAGGCCGCACCGATCTCTTAATAGTTCAGTTTTTTTTTCTTCTCTTTCCTCTCTCATATTATTGAATGCTCGTTCGTCATAGCTATGAATCGCTGGGTTATTGCTGTGCTTATAAACGCCCGGAGACGCCAGCATCATGGCTTTATTTCATTTCCGCACATGCCTTAACCACAAGAATCTCTTAAACGAAGCGAAATTACAAAATCTAAGCTCCAGAATTGAACTTGGCAGCAGCTGCGATGCTAACAACTTGATCATTTGTTCAAGTCTGACATTGCTTGGGCATTTCCGAGTGCAAGGGTTTATCGACAGTAATTGGAAATTGCTTGCCAAGCTAGGCGTTCCGTTGAAGTACTTGATCGAGTGCCGAAGCCACTTTGCTGAGTATCCTAGAGTCTATAGCGGTATAGTTAGTGTCCAGATCTGGATGTGCAGTCGACAGTTACTACAAGGAAGAGCTATAAATACAGGGCACATGGACGTGGTACATATGGGTAGATTTGGACCTGTAGTAACTCTCCTTGGGTGTGTGGGCATGCCATGCCTGTTACAGGTGCCATGGTGACAAAATTTCATCCCGTATCTTATGGAGATTTTCGGGGTTTTCTTTTGTCCTCATGACTGTTTCTAAAGCAATTGCTTTAATATAGGGTATGCTTTAATATAGGTTATATGTTTCTCTTTGTGAGTTTCAAAGCAAAATATATTTGATAACACCCAATTTCCAAGCCGTTTGCTGTATTAATATGTTCTCTAAATTAAGAGCAATTTTTTTTCCACCCATCACATGCAGCTGTTTATAAAGATTATAGTTTGTGCACATCTCCTTGAAATGTCTATATAAATGCAACATTGTTTTTCGGTGAAAGCTACTCAATGGTTTTGGGTTGTATACAGTACGTACTGTAGTCGGTAATCATACTGACTCCAACATGACGATTCCTGAAAAATTGCCGATATCGGCCAAAGCACAAATGTGTGTGTGTGCGTGTGTGTGTGTATGTGTGTGTGTGTGTGTGTGTGTGTGTGTGTGTGTGTGTTGTTCACAAAGCATAACATATTCTCTCTGCTAACTCTCTCTCTCTCTCTCTCTCTCTCTCTCTCTATCTCTATCTCTATCTCTATCTCTATCTCTATCTCTATCTCTATCTCTATCTCTATCTCTATCTCTATCTCTATCTCTATCTCTATCTCTATCTCTCTCTCTCTCTCTCTCTCTCTCTCTCTCTCTCTCTCTCTCTCTATCTCTATCTCTATCTCTATCTCTATCTCTATCTCTATCTCTATCTCTATCTCTATCTCTATCTCTCTCTCTCTCTCTCTCTCTCTCTCTCTCTCTCTCTCTCTCTCTCTCTCTCTCTCTCTCTCTCTCTCTCTCTCTCTCTCTCTCTCTCTCTCTCTCTCTCTCTCTCTACCCCCTCCCAATCTCTCTCTACCCCCTCCCAATCTCTCTCTACCCCCTCCCAATCTCTCTCTACCCCCTCCCAATACAGTGCAGCACCCTCCTCCCACACCTCTCTCACTCTCCCCTTCTCGCTCTCTCTCTATCTCTGGATGTATCCGGACAGTGGTTATATCTGGACGGTGGATATCTCCATACGTGTCTGGACGGTGGTTATGTCCACACGGTGTTTGATGTTTGTCTCCAGACGTGTCCGGATCGGAGTTTGTCTCCAGAAGTGTCCAATAGTTTTTTGTCTTTAGACAGCTTGATTCTGGACGTGTCCGGGTGGTGTTTATGTCGAGACGGGATTTGTCTCTGGACGTATCCATGCAGTGTTTGTCTCCAAACTGTCTTAATCTCCGGACTTGTCGGGGCAGTGTATACAGTATGACTGGTAAAAAATGGATTTCAGACATTATATAGTTTCCATCTTCACAGTTATTCGATGCAGAATAAGTTTGATGAGACACTATGAATCATAATTAACGCTCCACCGCACATCTGCCTTCCCTTCTCCCACCTCTCCTCATTTTTCCTTACTCCTCGCTCCCCCATCGTCCTCACTCCCCCTCCCTCCTCCACCTCCTCACTCAACCTCCTTCACCTCCTCACTCTACCCCCTCCCTCACCCCCCTTTTTTTCTCCCCACTCCAAGTATTCCTGTCAGCGAAGCGACGGGTTGTATTTTCAGGTAAACAATAAAGACCCACCCACATCTCACGTGTGAATGGGGGCAATAGCCAATCAGCTCTCACCTAATCAACTAAACCCAGGTGGCTTGGATTATTAAAATATATTGACACCTCCCATGCTCTTCTCGCCGAAGAAGCTGCATAAAGCAACCAAGAAGACCGCCACAAGGTAAGCACTTTGCTGTTTCAAACCCTTCCCCAGAGTTCCTCCACAGCTATAACGACATTCACAAATAGTACACACATGAAAATCCCAATGCTATACACCCCTTCAGCTGCTGGACCGGTATAATCGCTTGTGTAGGTCTTCTTGGTTGATATACATATATATATATATATATATATATATATATATATATATATATATATATATATATACTCAACTGCACTCAGTCACTGACTGATATGAAAGATTGGCACCTTCCGGGTGATGTAGAAAGCTACAATTTTGTTTCCCAATGGACATCGTAGATGGTGCTCTGTAAAAAAATTCCCAGAATCGTTGGACAACATCCAGAAATGAAAATACAAATAAATGAAAAAAATATGAAAAAAAATTAATGAAAACAAGTGAAATCCTTCAATACAGCGCGTATGGTGAAGCAAATGAGTACACTAATGTTAAAATATGCAATTTATGCTTTTTCAGTTGAAAAACAATTAAAAAGCGTACTTAATATTTGAAATCTAAAAATCTTGTTAACCTCCGCCATCGAAGATGGACGGAGGTTACTGTTTTCACCCCTGTCTGTTTGTTTGTTTGTTTGTTTGTGAACAGTATTATGGAAAAACTCTTCAAGGGATTTCGACGAAACTTGGTGGGGGGATTAGATATGGTCCAAGGATCATGCCATAAGATTTTGGACTTGGTCCAAAGTCCAATATGGCCACTATGACGGCCATTTTGAAAAAATATTTGAATTTTTGTTTTTGCATTTCTACATGTTTTAAGTGATTTCCAACCAAAAAAAAAAAATTTTTTGTAAGAGAAAAAAAAATTTGCAACTTTTTTTCAAAAAAGATTCGATTTTATTTGAAAAATATTTGAATTTTTTTTGCATTTCTTCATGTGCGTCGATCTTGTTTAGTTTATTCAATCGTGGTTCAGTAGAGTGATCCGTTTTGACCAACAATGAATGGGATATCAGGTTCACTCAAGTGACCCAGCAGTATTGGCGGCGGAGGTTTTGCACTCCACCGAGTGCTCCCCCTCTAGTTATTATTGTGATAAGCACCTTTATATATAACAGAAGGAATGAAATCGTTCGATACAGCGTGGCAGGGGGCTGCAAAAGAATGATGGCATAAGAAGAACTTGGCTTTCAGCGTTCGGCGCGAAATGCCATGGTGGGTGTAAATGACGTCTTTCGTTCGTTTGCACATGAGAGGGGAGCGTTTCTTGGTTTTTATCCGTCAAGCAATAAATTCAATGGTTTTCACATATATAACACATTAGTTTCACAAATTTCCATTGAAATACTCGGGTATTTCCATCAATTGTCGCCATTTCCGTCTAGGTTACGCACTGCCATCTACTGGATGGCCATCATTGGCTCACTTGAGGCACGTGGGGGGGGGGGGGGGGGACACCGGGGACATGTCAAACTCGGTGCAATTGTATACAGCGCACGCGCTGTAAAAATGCAGTTGAGCGACCCGAGATCATTGGGAAGCATGGTTTGTATGCTTGCACAATGTGTAAGCACACCCTACTAGAGAATATATATGTATGTATATATGTATATATATATATATATATATATATATATATATACATATATATATATACATATATATATATATATATATATATATATATATATACATATACTGTATATACATATAAATGATAGTGTTTCCGTCCATCAGTCCGTCGGTTAGTCAGTCTTCTCCATAAATCCAAAACCATTAAACCTAACAGCCCCAAACTTTGCTTGCATACAGTACTAAGGGAACTCCAAGGTGATGAATGAATAAAATTTTGGTGTTTGGGTGAATTCAAACACCCGTTTCGAAGATAATTTAGGTGCTGCTCATCAAGAAAAAACAAAATAAGCCTTCCCAAGATGGCAGCATCTTGGTCAGCCCTCTGTCAGCTTGCAAAAGTCTAAAGCCACCATTGTTTGGCCTGCTCAACAATGCCTTGGCTTGAAACAGGCCACAATGATTTCCTAATGCCAAAGTTTTTTTTTAGTTTTTTTTAACTTTCCTCACTCATATCATCGAATGACTGATCACCATACCTACAAATCGCTGGATACATAACAATGCTTGTAAACACCAGGAGATGCCAGCATTTGTGGCTTTATTTCATTTCTGCACATGCCATAAGCTCTATAATCTGTTAAACTAAGCCAAAGTACAAAATGTAAACTCCGTAATTGAACTTGGCAGCAGTTTTGCCTGCTGAAAAAAAGTGTTCATTTGTCCAATTCAGATATAGTTTAACATTTTAGGCATCTCCAGGAGGTGCTTATGATGACGGATCGACGATTGCTAATCACTTGCCAAGCCAGCCGTTCCTTATCAATCGTTCCATTGCATTGCTTCCTCGATTGCCAAAGCCACTTGGTGAGCACTCTACAATATTTGCAGTCACTGAATACTGTAAATTGATGGAATTGAACAAAGTTCAGGGGCTACTCATCTTCATTGGCCCCACGTTGTTCTGTGGTGCGTCTGACAGTAGCTGGCTCACTGAAAATGTGCAATTTTATTTTACACCACATTTCCCCTTTTTGTACGATCTCCTTTCATTATACGACCTCTTTGTACGACCCGTCACTTTGGCATTGATAAACACATATGAAAAATTTAACGTTTCGTTTTTAAAAGTTTCTTCAACAGTATTGTTAGAGTGCTTGCTTTAAGCGTCAATCTAGACAAGCTTCCATGGCGATACCATGGCATGGTTCTCCGTGTAGACATCTCCGGTGTGAAGAAGGCAAAATAAATTAAATGATTGCAATGAGCAAAAAAAGTTTTCAGTTACAAAGCAATGAATTGCCACATCACAGCAGGAAAGCCGAGATGCACACATGCTCACTCTAAGCTGTCTGGGTTGGGTTTGAATCCTGGCCTAGCTATAAACTGTCATCACGGTGTTTCACAGGCAGGGCGATTCATCACTGCATGTGCCGTCTCTCGGATGGACGTTAAACTGGCCATCACAGCTGCCGGAATCCCGTCCCTCTCCTCTCCCCTCCCCACTTTCCCCCTCCCTGTTTCCTATCTCTCTCTCTCTCTCTCTCTCTCTCTCTCTCTCTCTCTCTCTCTCTCTCTCTCTCTCTCTCTCTCTCTCTCTCTCTCTCTCTCTCTCTCTCTCTCCCGACCCCTCCCCTCTCTCTCACCTCCCTCCCTCCCTCTCTCACCCCTCCCCCTCCCCTGCTCCCCACCCCATCCCCTCTATTGAGGGGACTGCAGCATTTACGAATCAAATTCAGAGTGAGCCGACCGGAGGAGTGTAAAGTTCGCTGCATGTACGAGCATGCATGCATGCAGGCAGGCCTTTGCCAGGTAGATAGCATGGGTTTTAAATGGGACAAACACCACACCATATTATTAAAAACACACCACGTTATAATAAACACTTCACCGCCATGTAATTCAAAACACCTCACCACTATGTTATTAAAAAACACCTCACCGCCATGCAATACAAACTTCAAGGTTGGTGGAGACCGAAAGTTTGGTATGATTTCACAAAAGCTTGAGGGAGTCGCTCAATGAAAATACACCCCAACACTTCGCTAATGGGAATATTCAGGGGGGGAGAAAGAGGGAGGGAGAGAGAGGGAGAGGGAGAGAGAGAGAGAGAGAGAGAGAGAGAGAGAGAGAGAGAGAGAGAGAGAGAGAGAGAGAGAGAGAGAGAGAGAGGGAGGAGAGTATGGAGGAGGGAGAGAGAGAGGGAGTGGGGGAGTGAGGAGAGAGGGGGAGCAAGGAGGGAAGGGGGAGCGAGGAGGGGTGAGGAAGTTGGGGGTTGTTGTGTCCGGAGGGCAGCGGGACTCGGATAGTCGTGAGGGTTGTCGAACTCTGTTTATTGCCCGTCCGAATGCACACTACTGAACGACACGGGTGTGCACCATACCACGAGCGCCGCGGGAGCGCGAGAGCCCGTCGCCGCTGGCATGGCTCCCGTTGCTCCAGACCCGCATATCGTCGTCGCCGGAGGCAATGAACGGCAGCCCACATTGCATCGTCGCGGCTCCTGCCGCCAGAACCTCGCCCTCGGGTCTCGAAGGAGGCACAGGTGCACCTGGAGGTATGAACTCCGAAACAGGAACCACGAGCCCCTCCCCTCGCAGCACCACAAACCGTGAGAGCGCAACCCGCTGACCCTGATGGGCGACCAATACGTGTGCCCTGCCAACCGCCGGTAGCGCTTCACCGGTATATGTGTGCAATGCGAGGGTAGCACGAGCGGACTCAACTCGAAACACGATCAGTGCCCCGATCATCTCGACCTCCACTGGCATTGGTCTTGTCACTTTCGGACCAATTGAAAACAGGTTCAACATCGGCAGCATCTCCTGCTCCGGGTCGCCGGGATCGCTATGCCCAGGCTGCAAGACTAGACCCAGGGCGTAAAAGTGTACGCCACACACAAAACACCATACCGGCAGTAGGTCTCGACCCGGGACGTAGGGGTCGCTTCGCACACCGCCATCCATGACCGTTATGACAGGCATTGACTCTCGGCACACACACCGTAGATGTCCCCGAGTGCTCAGACCGCCGTCCGACTGACTGCATTGCAACGCTTGGTCACGACCCGCACTGAAGAGTGTGCGTGTGGCTGTGCGGGCTTGACAGCTCGCGCTGACCTTCGGATCATCCGCCGCGCACTGACCATCGAAACTCCAGACATCCCTCTGCGCTTGTGCGGCAGCTGACGCCGCGTCTGAGCTGAACTTCATGTCCTCGTCCTTCAGCCGTGGCATCGCAGAAACCATTCCCGGGGCTTGCAAAGCAGAAATAAAACGAACTCTGAGTCGAGCTGGACGCTCCGCCGTGAACTTGCAAGCCACGGCCGAATGCTTCACCCGTGCCACGAAATCTGCAACGCGCTCCTCCGCACCCTTCGCGAGGTGATCGAACTGGTATCGAGCCAGCTACAATGACTTCTCCGGCACCATGTGGGCTTTCATCTTCCCTACCACATCTTGAAACGACAGCCCGTCGTCACTGGGCTTATCAGGCGCTACCAAATCACTTAGTAGCCGATAATGTTCCGTGATAGCGAGGCGAGCAAGATCGATTTGCGTTTGCTTTCATCGTCTACATCATTCGCGTGGAAATAGCACCCCAATTGTTCAGAAAACAATTCGAAGTCGTCTCCGACGAAGACGGGCACTCGTCCGTGCGCCGTGCCCCAACCTTCCGCCATCCCGAGCCGTCCTGTGACGACGAGACGCCTAGCTGCAGGACTCAACCCGCACCGAAGAATGTGCGTGCGGGCGTGCGAAACTCGCGATGCACTTCCCCGGGCTTCACGCCAGGTGGTCGAACTCGAACCGTGCGAGCCGCGCTGATTTCCCTCTCCAGCGATCCAATCGCCAATCCCGATGCAAACCAGGCACTCTGCACACGTCGATCCGAAACAGACTCGTCGCCACTGTAGTGTCCGGAGGGCCTTAGGACTCGGATATTCATGAGGGTTGTCGAACTCTGTTTATTGCCCGTCCGAATGCACACTACTACAGACTACACACAGAAGCCTCAGGCGGCGCGAACACCTATATCCCTTGCAGGCACATGACCACCAAAACCACTCCTCCACGCCTCCACAACGCTCCCCGCATTGTGCCCTGCCCCCGCACTCCAGTACACCACAGGGGGTGGGGGGAGATAGGAACTCCTTTCATAAATGCTGTCCTGCGGTATTGATCCTGTCAGCCACAAAGGACAAGGAGGTTGAACGGCAGCACCTAATCGACGGGGGACTGAGGTGGAAGAAGCTGAGGCAGAGGAGGGTGAGTCACATATCTAGCTGGCATATCTGGGACGCCGGAGAGGACTTACCTGCTGGATATGGACACCTCGGGGATGCAACTGCGTGTCCTATCATGCAGCATTGCTACTGCCAATCTTCCCCATCCTTTCATTCCGCATTCTCCAGTGTATTTGCGCTTGCACAGCTGTTGGGCTGTTTGGGGTGAGTGAGAAAAGAAAAGATGAGTTTTATTGTATTTTCAAGTTCTTCCTGTTTTATTCTTTTCCCCTGAGTGAATGATGGCTAAGTCTTTTGTGGAAGTAAGATTGAATAAGAATGAATACATGTCATGGTTAAATCTGCTCTTATGTTCCCTTTGCATTCTTGCTTATAAATACTTGCTTTTAAATGATTGCGTGTGTGTGTGTGTGTGTGTGTGTGTGTGTGTGTGTGTGTGTGTGTGTGTAATAAATAATTGTTTGTTGTTATTTCCAATCTGTCTCAGTTGTATTTTCCTTTATTGGTCCGACACAGTATAGAAGCATAGTTAGATGGAAAGTTGTACCCCACCTGTTTTGCTTATTAGCGGTACGTACTTTGCAGCTCTGCTCGGCTGCACCTGATAAGGTAAGTCAACGAAAATACGCATTAGAGGTCATAAAACTCACTTGGTTGGGTCAATACACCAGAAATGGTAACCCGTGAAGTAGTGTTAACCTGCTAGGATTGGCGGTATCAATTGGCGTCTGTGATTTCTTAACAATCCGACTCCACACTTACTTATCTGTGCCCAGCGGCCTCAGGACAAGGCATTCGGAAAGAAACCCGAGTGCTTCCCCTCGATGCAAGCCCCGAACTCCGGGTCCGTAACAATATTAAATATATCGTACGAAACACTACAAGAGAGTAATACCTCAAGGTCCGGGGCCAGTGAAGCCAACCATGCACCCTCCTCCCAACCCTTAGCACAATTTTTCATGGGTACCAAATTGTTCACGAGGATTAACTGAATGAAACAACAAATGCTATCAGAAAATAGCTTTCACTTTATCAAAATGAGCCATTTCCAAAGCACCTTGCTGAAAATTGAACCACAGCACCTGGATCAGTAAATTGAGTATATCTCACGAAGTTTTAAAGATGGAATAACAAATCTGGTACCAAAATAGAGGCTATCAACTTCCCCTTTATCATCTACTGTTATGTTAATGAGTGAATGTGCATTATCATGAATATTCATTAAAATGAAAATTTTGCTCAAAATTGAAAAACTGTCAACTTCAAAACTTATCAGAAATTATAAGACAGGGGGGTTAGGGACACAAGATTTGGAAGTGATTAGTGTGTTTTCTCCCTTTCCACTGTGCTCTACCTGTTCTGCTCTGTTCTGTTCTAGCTCTTCCTTGAGCCTCGACTTTGTATATCAATAAAAACTGTGTCATCGAGTTTCAACCAAAACTGGTTTTGAGTCAAACGTATGAAATGCTGAAAGGTGTCAGCGGTTATTCTGGACCGGCAATACCTGAGCTCAATGGAAGTAAGTACTCATTTGCAGGATAATATGAACCACAAGGAGTTGTGCAATTGTCTTCCCACCTCCACTACACCTCCTTCCTTTTATAGTCACTGCTTCATATTTTCTTTTTCTTCAAAAAAATGTTACAAACAGGGGACTAATTAATCATAACTGGTAATTTGAACACAACACCTGACTCAAAATGCAAATTATATAAGGTAACATTAAATTAAACGTGATCTATTCTTATTTTTAACCTATTTTTAGTCTCGCTCTTCCACCTATCTTGACAAGGCTGATGTATTTCTATTTTTCAAAAAGACCCATTTTATTGTATACTTTTACATTGATTTAAGGCTCATGGTGGAGTATGAAGTTTTCCCGATAATTGCAAATAACTTGGCAGGTCTTTTATCATGTCGATGCTTGGTATTGATAAAAACACCGGAGGCAAATACTTTTCAATGTAACATTTCCCATTACTATGCCTATGCAGAGAACATTTATTGAGCTATTGATGGTTACGTTCTTCTGAATATAGGCGCCTGACTCAAAATGCAAAATCAGAACTTTTCACAAAGTGCAAGTTCGATTATTAAACGACAAATTAATTGCACATTTATTTTTACAAGCTTTGTGAGTAAACCATTGAGAATACTTTGCGATGCAACGGTCTGCCCGCAAAGCAGAAATTTGACATTTCCTAGTCAGGTCAGGAGTTGACCTCAGGACTGACATTTCAAAGGTAAACGAACCATCTCTGCACCTTAATTGTTCTATTTTCCACTCAATAAACATAAAAGCATCTATGATGACCCACCAAGCATCTACAGTACAATATAAATAACAAAGACGCAACAGTCGTTTCTATAATCAGCTGACAGTTCCCATCTGAGTGCACAGCCCATGATACAGTGACCTCAGATTCTAATAATCCCATATACTATGGTGATTTGTTCATTGTCTGTCAATGGCCATATTGTCATTCATGTAAAAATCACACTTCTGTCTCCTAATGTTAATATCCAACCCAAGACATGAAATGAACAAGTCTGAAATCTGGGCGAACAAGACAGGCAGTATTTCATTTTAAAGCAAATAGAATAATCATAACTATAAGGACAAATTATTTTAATATCATCCAATATAAGTACAAAGTCGGATATAAATATGTAGCCAGAAGTTAATTCAAAGAACTGCAGGTATAAGAAAATGTGACCACAAATGTGGGGGATTCAAAATATTCTCCAACTGAGATAGACTCACAACTGTCAAAGATGCACTATGGTTTGTGTATGTGTACTTTTCAATAAACAAGTATATACAATGAGTGTGTGTGTGTGTGTGTGTGTGTGTGTGTGTGTGTGTGTGTGTGTGTGTGTGTGTGTGTGTGTGTGTGTGTGTATATATATATATATATATATATATATATATATATATATATATATATATATATATATATATATATATATATATATATATATATATATATATATATATATATATATATATATATATATATATATATATATATAGTGTGTGTGTGTGTATGCCCGGTTAAAATAGGTGTACCATATCCCCGTGTCATAAGAGGCGACCAGGGTTGCATCAGGAAAGGCATCCGGCGTAAAACCTGTGCCAAATCATTATGCGGATCATAATGGATGATCCGCTGTGGCGACCCCTAACGGGAGCAGCCGAAAGAAGAAGATATGTATATGTATATATATATATATATATATATATATATATATATATATATATATATATATATATATATTACGAGGGGCAGTCAAAAAGTAACCTTAAAATGGCGATATAACTTCGAGAATGTAATGTGTGTAGTTATAGATGACATATGTTATATCTATGAGTAAGAATCATGTTTTGCCCGTTTTAGATCTGGCAACATTGAGAGTATGACGTCAGAAGAGCGGTTCCAAGATGGCGGCTCCCTTTGAAGCATGCACTTGGGAGGAGCAACATTCTGTCATCCGTTTCTTGGGAAGTCAGGTCAGGTATGGGAGCATGCGACGCAGCAGCGTATCGCTGCGTCCACTTTTGATGGTACACCATGGGCCTCCGTCTGGCCATCCCCCAGGCAGATGCCTGGCCTATCCCAATCTCCTTGAGATGCTGATCAACCTGTTGCAACCACGAGGAACGTGGTCGGCCCATTGGCCTCCTCCACTCACGAGGCTCCCTCACCGAGATAATCTGGTGAGCAGGATCAGCGTCAGGAAAACAAGCCGCATGTCCATATAGCCGCAGCTGATGCTCACGGATTCAGCAGGTAACAAATCTCATTTGAGTCCCTCTCAGCAACTGCTAGTTGGACACAAAGTCTGACCAGCGAGAGCCAAGGATTATCCGAAGAAACCTCGTACCAAAGGAATTAAGTCTCAGTCTCAGATCCCTGGTCAGAGTCCAAGTCTCAAATCCAGAGAGCAAGACTGGAAGCACCAAGGACCTGACGACTTGGACTTTCGTACTCCCGCTCAGATACTGGCAGCACCACACCCCATGATCCAATGAATCCATGACTCCCCAGGCCCGACCCAGATGTCCATGGACCTCTGGCTCATAGCCAGCACAGGCATGAATATCACTGGCAACATAAGTGAATCACTCTGTGACCTCAACATCCTCGCCACAAACAGATACAGACAAGAGAGCAGCATTCCAGATGTCATTGAAAGCCTGGATCATACTTTTGACACAGGAAACCAGTAATCCCAGCAGCTCCGACTCCTCATTCAGCACCTCAAGGGCCCCCAAAAGGATATCCAGATTCTCCACAAAGATGACTGCATCAATTGCAAAATTAAGGTCAGAGATCTTGACATTCCCAAATGAAACACCGAAGCTTGATCTCTGACATCCTCCCCAGAATTCAGTCCATATAAGCACTGAAAAGTTTTATACTGATTGGCAAGACAGAGACAGAGAGATTGGCAAGACAGAGACAGAGAGATTGGCAAGACAAACAGAAACAAACAGAGGATTTTTCCAATTGGCAAGACAGAGGGACCGAGTTGGGAAGGATGTGCTGCAGGTTAGGGTGATAAAGGACGTAAATGGGAATGTGCTGACGAGCGAGGAGAGTGTGTTGAGAAGGTGGATGGAGTACTTTGAGGAGCTGATGAATGAAGAAAACGAGAGAGAGAAGGTTGGAAGAGGTGGAGATAGTGAATCAGGAAGTGGGGTGGATCAGTAAGGATGAAGTGAGGACTGCTATGAAGAGGATGAAAAGTGGAAAGGCGGTTGGCCCAGATGGTATACCAGTGGAGGCATGGAAGTGCTTCGGAGAGATGGCAGTGGGGTTGTTAACCATATTGTTTAATAAAATCTTGGAAAGTGAGAGGATGCCGGAGGAGTGGAGATTAAGTGTACTGGTTCCGATTTTCAAGAACAAGGGTGATGTGCTAAGCTGTTGAAATTACAGAGGGATAAGGTTGTTAAGCCACACCATGAAGTTGTGGGAAAGAGTAGTGGAAGCTAGGTTGAGAAGAGAGGTGACGATTTGTGAGCAGCAATATGGGTTTATGCCAGGAAAGAGCACCACTGATGCGATGTTTGCTTTGAGAATGTTGATGGAGAAGTTTTGGGAAGGCCAGAAGGAGTTACATTGTGTGTTTGTGGATTTAGAGAAAGCTTATGATAGGGTGCCAAGAGAGGAGTTGTGGCATTGTATGAGGAAGTCGGGAGTGGTGGAGAAGTATGTGAGGATTGTGCAGGATATGTATGAGGACAGTGTGACAGCGGTGAGGTGTGCGGTAGGAATGACGGACCGGTTTAAGGTAAAAGTGGGATTGCACCAAGGATCGACTCTGAGCCCTTTCCTGTTTGCAATGGTGATAGACAGGTTGACGGACGAGATCAGACTGGAGTCTCCATGGACTATGATGTTCGTGGATGACATCATGATCTGTTGGGAGAGTAGGGAGCAGGCTGAGGCGAGCCTTGAGAGGTGGAAGTACGCACTGGAGAGAAGGGGAATGATAGTCAGTCGGAGTAAGACGGAGTACATGTGCCTAAATGAGAGGGAGGGTGGTGGTATGGTGCGGTTGCAAGGAGTTGAGGTGGGGAAGGTGGATGGGTTTAAATACTTGGGATCAACTGTCCAAAGTAACGGAGAGTGTGGGAGAGAAGTGAAAAAGAGAGTGCAGGCAGGATGGAATGGGTGGAGAAGAGTTGCAGGAGTGATTTGTGACAGAAGGGTAGATGCAAGAGTGAAAGGGAAAGTATATAAGACGGTACTGAGACCAGCTATGTTGTATGGTTTGGAGGCGGTGGCACTAACAAAAAGACAGGAAGTGGAGCTGGAGGCGGCAGAGTTAAAGATGCTGCGATTCTCGTTGGGAGTGACGAGGATGGACAGGATAAGGAATGAGTATATTAGAGGGACAGCGCAGGTAGGACGGTTTGGAGACAAAGTGAGAGAGGCGAGATTGAGATGGTTTGGACATGTGCACAGGAGGGAAGCGGAGTAAATCGGGAGAAGGATGTTGAAGATGGAGCCGCCAGGCAGGAGGAGAAGAGGAAGGCCAAAGAAGAGGTTCATGGATGCGGTGAGGGTGGACATGCGGGTGGTTGGAGTGTCAATGGAAGATGTGGAGGACAGAGCGAAATGGAGACGGTTGATCCGCTGTGGCGACCCCCTAACGGGAGCAGCTGAGGAGGAGGAGGAGGAGGAGGAGAAGGAGAAGGAGAAGGAGAAGGAGAAGGAGAAGGAGAAGGAGAAGGAGAAGGGGAAGGAGAAGGAGAAGGAGAAAAAGATCTTGAGATTCCCAAATGATACACCACAGCTTGATCTCTCTGACATCCTCCCCAGAATTCAGTCCATATAAGCACTGAAAAGTGTGGGGGCCAGTACACACCCCTTACGAACTCCAGTATCAACTGGAAATAAGTTGGAGATGGTATCACCACATCTCGCAGCACTCTCAGTACCAGAGTACAGTTCAGACATCAGATTGATCAGATTTAAGGACACCCCATGAAGACCAACAATCCTCCAGAGGGCATCCCGATTCACTGAATCAAACACTTTACAGAGATCAACATAGACTGCAAGCAGCCCCTGCTGAAACTCTCGTCTGCGTTCTGTGATGACACAAAGAGCTAGGATACGGTCAATAGTTGACCTCTTTGGTGTCAAGCCTGACTGCTCTGGGCGCTGGTGCGCAAGCAGATGGTGCTCTTGGGAAGTGAGGGTGTGAATCCCAGTGAAATCCATCGCAGAATGAAAATGCAATATGGTGACACATGTTTATCACTGCAGCAGGTGTACGACTGGGCAGGAAGTTTAGAAGTGGAGTTCTTTCAGCTTGGGTGTGAATTGTCTCAGCAGCCACCTTGCAGACTCTTTGCGGAAGCCCAGCACGTTGTGCATGATATGGTGTGCAGTACCATGGCTATTGTTCAACTATGAGACCACTTCATCCACCGTAATGCGACGGTTTTCCCTTGGCATGTGCTCAACTTCTGCAGCCATTTCTGTTGTGTCGGCTGTGTGAGGCCAACCCGAGTGACCAGCATCTGCCGCACTAGACACTCCACTTTTAAACTTCCTGTCCCAGTCGTACACCTGTCACAGTGATAAACATGCGTCACCATATTGCGTTTTAATTCTGCAATGGATTTCACTGGGATTCACAACCTCACTTCCCAAGAAACGGATGACAGAACGTTACTCCTCCCTGGTGCATGCTTCTGAGGGAGTCACCATCTTGGAACTGCTCTATTGATGTCACACGCTCAATGTTGCCAGATCTAAAACAGGAAAAACATGACTCTTACGCATAGATATAACATGTTGGCAACAACAACACACATTACATTCTCAAATTTATATCGCCATTTTTAAGGTTACTTATTGACTACCCCTCGTATGTATATATATATACAGTGGGGAGAACAAGTATTTGATACACTGCCGATTTTGCAGGTTTTCCCACTTACAAAGCACGTAGAGGTCTGTAATTTTTATCATAGGTACACTTCAACTGTGAAAGACGGAATCTAAAACAAAAATCCTGAAAATCACATTGTATGATTTTTAAATAATTAATTTGCATTTTATTGCATCAAAATAAGTCTTTGATACATCAGAAAAACAGAACTTAATATTTGGTACAGAAACCTTTGTTTGCAATTACAGAGATCAGACATTTCCTGTAGTTCTTAACCAGGTTTGCACAGACTGCAGCAGGGATTTTGGCCCACTCCTCCATACAGATCTTCTCCAGATCCTTCAGGTTTCGGGACTGTCGCTGGGCAACACAGACTTTCAGCTCCCTCCAAAGATTTTCTATTGGGTTCAGGTCTGGAGACTCCTTAGTTGCCCTGGCTATGTGTTTCGGGTCGTTGTCTTGCTGGAAGACCCAGCCACGCCCCATCTTCAATGCTCTTGTTGAGGGAAGGAGGTTGTTGGCCAAGATCTCGCGATACATGGCCCCATCCATCCTCCCCTCAATTCGGTGCAGTCGTCCTGTCCCCTTTGCAGAAAAGCATCCCCAAAGAATGATGTATCCACCTCCATGCTTCACAGTTGGGATGGTGTTCTTGGGGTTGTACTCATCCTTCTTCTTCCTCCAAACACGGCGAGTGGAGTTTAAACCAAAAAGCTCTATTTTGGTCTCATCAGACCACATGAACTTCTCCCATTCCTCCTCTGGATCATCCAGATGGTCATTGGCAAACTTCAGACGGGCCTGGACATGCGCTGGCTTGAACAGAGGGACCTTGCATGTGCTGCAGGATTTTAATCCATGACAGAGTAGTGTGTTACTTATGGTTTTCTTTGATATTGTGGTCCCAGCTCTCTTCAGGTCATTGACCAGGTCCTGCCGTGTAGTTCTGGGCTGATCCCTCACCTTTCTCATGATCATTGAGGCTCTACTAGGTGAGATCTTGCATGGAGCCCCAGACCAAGGGAGATTGACTGTTATCTTGAACTTCTTCCATTTTCTAATAATTGCGCCAACAGTTGTTGCCTTCTCACCAAGCTGCTTGCCTATTGTCCTGCAGCCCATCCCAGCCTTGTGCAAGTCTACACTTTTGTCCCTGATGTCCTTTGACAGCTCTCTGGTCTTGCCCATTGTGGAGAGGTTGGAGTCTGATTGATTGAGTGTGGACAGCTGTCTTTTATGCAGATAACGAGTTCAAACAGGTGCAGTGAATACAGGTAATGAGTGGAGAATGGGAGGGTTTCTTAAAGACAAAACTAATAGGTCTGTGAGAGCCGGAATTCTTACTGGTTGGTAGGTGATCAAATACTTATTTCATGCAATAAAATGCAAATTAATTATTTAAAAATCATACAATGTGATTTTCAGGATTTTTGTTTTAGATTCCGTCTTTCACAGTTGAAGTGCACCTATGATAAAAAATTACAGACCTCTACGTGCTTTGTAAGTGGGAAAACCTGCAAAATCGGTAGTGTATCAAATACTTGTTCTCCCCACTGTATATATATATATTCATATATATATATATATATGTATATATATATATA
The DNA here is from genome assembly GCF_056783735.1 of Eptatretus burgeri. Classification (NCBI taxonomy): domain Eukaryota; kingdom Metazoa; phylum Chordata; class Myxini; order Myxiniformes; family Myxinidae; genus Eptatretus; species Eptatretus burgeri. The sequence goes on along the minus strand of NC_140976.1, from coordinate 30,807,567 downwards.
TATATATATATATATATATATATATATATACATATATATATACATATATATATATATACATATATATATACATATATATATATATATATATACATATATATATACATATATATATATATATATATATATATATATATACATATATATATATATATATATACATATATATATACATATATATATATATATATATATATATATACATATATATATATATATATATATATACATATATATATACATATATATATACATATATATATACATATATATATACATATATATATACATATATATATACATATATATATATATATATACATATATATATATATATATATATATATATATATATATATATATATATACATATATATATATATATATATATATATATATACATATATATATATATACATATATATATATATATATATATATACATATATATATATACATATATACATATATATACATATATATATATATACATATATATATATATATATGTATATATACATATATATATATATATATATATATATACATATATATATATATATATACATATATATACATATATATATATATACATACATATATACATATATATATATATATATATATATATATATATATATATATACATATATATATATATATATATATATATATATATATATACATATATATATATATATATATATATACATACATATATATATATATATATACATATATATATATATATACATACATATATATACATACATATATATATATATATATATATATATATATATATATATATATATATATATATATACATACATATATATATATATATATACATACATATATATATATATATTATACATATATATATATATATATATATATATATATATATATATATATATATATATATATATATATATATATATATATATATATATATATATATATATATACATACATATATATATATATATATATATATATATATACATACATATATATATATATATATATATATATATACATATATATATATATATATATATATATATATATATATATATATATATATATATATATATATATATATATATATATACATATATATATATATATATATATATATATATACATACATATATATATATATATATATATATATATATATATATATATATATATATATATATATATATATATATATATATACATATATATATATATATATATATATATATATATATATATATATATATATATATATATATATATATATATATATATATATATATATATATATATATATATATATATATATATATATATATATATATATATACATATATATATATATATATATATATATATATATATATATATATATATATATATATATATATATATATATATATATATATATATATATATATATATATATATATATATATATATATATATATATATATATACATACATATATATATATATATATATATATATATATATACTGTATATATAAATATATATATACATATACTGTATATATATATATATATATATATATATATATATATATATATATATATACATAAATATTTATGTATGCACACACATGAGAAGGGCATGCTTTCAACAGCAAGCACAATTGGAGTGAATCCTACATACATAGATACATACTGTTGTGGGGCCGGGTATTGGTGGCGAGCACGATCGCGAGAGGGAGGAGGAGTCGGCTCCACGGAACACCCGGAATTTATAGGTTGTCACCCCAGATAACTCCGGAGCCGACGGGTCACTTAAAAGACCGTGATGGCCAATACTTTGATGGCATGGGGTAGGGTTAATTGCCTAATTTCAATATATCTAAATACCCACAAAGTCTAACTACCGGGGAACCACACCCTCGGTCGACTCTGTCCGATCCGAGTCGCAGGTAATGACTCGGATCCGGCTTAACCGAGCGGAGTTACCAGAGCCGCGCCGGACCAAATGAACAATTTACCCTCGCTATCTCTCAATACACAGCGTGCCAAGCAAATGAAAGAAACACAGAAACGAGCTGGAACATTTAACAAGGGATTATTTATAAAGAATAACCGGGAGGGGAACACAGAGCAGAGTTATCATGAATAAAGAAAGGTATCAAATGTACAAGCAATTCCTTAAACAATTCTACTTAGAGACAGGGTCCACGGACACACAAATACCCAGAAAGAGATGGACCTCGAGGTCTTTATTGCCCCTTCAGCTCGGAGGGAAGACAAGCTGAGGGAAGAGAACGTGCTGGCTACCTGGCCGTGTTCGTGTGGCTGGACGACCGCACCTTCCCGGAGCACCAGTCGCCAAAGAAACGGACCAGGGCAGCTGAACCCAGAGGAGGCGAGATGAGGTGATCTCCCGTGATGAGATAGTCGAACGCATGTTGTCATGCGCCAGATGAGACCCTCGTATGTGCGGGATGCAGTCAGCCGCAGACCCAGACGGAAGATGCGCTCGAGCATACGGGACGCAATCCTCAAATACTCTTTCGTCGTCGTTTTTGGGGCGCGGTCCACTCCCCCGTCGCCTGCTCCCATTTGGTGGATGGCGTTTCGCGGCTCTGCTTTCTTGCAAAGGACCGCCCCGGCTTTGGTCCGCTCGTAGCCCATTGGGCGGAAAATGACGCATACTCTTATTTGGCGCGCAGCCAGAGCGAAACGCTTCGTGACCATATTTGGTGCGAAATCCACACCATCTGGGATATGGAATTCTGCCCATGCACACGCCCGCATGCCGGCAAGCGCGCGAAGAATTCCACGAGCAGAGTGTTGTTGTCGTAATCGTTGTTGGGGTAAAAATCCTATCTATAAAATAACTTCACAGCGCACGTACACTTAATTCCCATTAGACAGAGGCGAAAGGGAGCTATCTATCCACATTTACTTAACGGAATAACTGAGCTACGGAGACCTGAATGTTGAGTGCTCATGGCTGCCAGATTCGTTACAATACATACATACATACATACATACATACATACATACATACATACATACATACAAACTTTATATCTTTGATCAAGTGGACTTTGGTTGTATTCTGCAAACAGCGAAATAACTCTTGAAAATCAAGAATCAGTCATTAAAATGAGCCCAAACTTTAACAGTTTAAACTTTACAGCTCTCTTCACTTTAAATGCAAATATGAGTGAGAATATATAAATATTCTTTCCATTCTAATGGGATGCTAGGAAACACCTAGAATAGGAATTTATGATTCTAAATCGAAGATAAACCTGAAGGGGAAGATCTGAAACTTAAAACCAAAGTGGAAAACAAACAGTAATTGTCATATTCTTGTGAAAGTCAGTCAGACTCAGTATCTGGTGTCGTGCAACGTTCCTGTGGCAATAATCGGTCCATTCCCCACCCCCTGCTCCTTTCAACAATCCCTCCTTTACCCCATCAGTCCATTTTATTATGGCCCAGGGTTCGTAGTTCGCCACGAGGAGAAGCACTCGGTTTCTTCCGAACACCCGGTCCTGAGGCCAAATAGTAAAGAGTGACTGTGAGTGGGGGATATTTGACTCGGAGGATGTAAGTAATGGGGCTACCTTCAGGATCAGTCCTCGGACCATTATTATTAATAATATATCTATGTATAATTAAAGCAGTGTGTGTGTGTGTGTGTGTATGTGTGTGTGTGTATGTGTGTGTGTGTGTGTGTGTGTGTGTGTGTGTGTGTGTGTGTGTGTGTGTGTGTGTGTGTGTGTGTGTCCGCTGTTTCTCGACAACCACTGGTCCGATCTAATTGAAACTTGCCAGATATATTTCTGGGGACCAGACGATGTGCCTTTTCAAGGTTTGATAGTAATCGGACAAGTGCTTCCCAAGTTATGGCCATTTATTTACCAACCAATGACATGACACGTTGCTGTGGCCATTTATTTACCAACCAATGACAAGACACATTGCTCCGTAGGCTGGTGCGCGGCCGGCCGACGATGACGTCACGGGCCGTGCCGGTTACATGGCAGCGAATGTCATGGCAAGCAAAGACAGGGAGGTAAACTTGGTTATAATTTGGATTTTAATTAACTCTGTGTGTGGAAGTGTGGTTGTCGCGAGGACGCGAGAGCGAAGGAACGGCCTGTGTGGTTGTCGTTTCTGGCTCGCGGTTTGAAAGTTTTTTTTTTTTACACGTACGGCCACGCATGTACGGGCATGCATGAGCAAAGGAACGGCCTGTGTGGTTGTCGTTTCTGGCTCGCGGTTTGAAAGTTTTTTTTTTTTGCACGTACGGCCACACACGTACCGGCACGCACTAGTATCAATGATTCTGACAGTGAGGTTAAGAGTCAGCTTTCCAAATTTACAGATGACACAAAACTTTGAGGTAAGGTAAATAAATATCAGAGGGGGTGGTGATCAGATTCAGGAAAGACTGGATACTTTCATAGATTGGGCAAAAGCTTGACAGATGTGGTTTAAGATGAAGAAATGTAAGGTGATTGGGATGGGAAAGAATAATGAAAATAGGGATTAAATACAATATAATGCAAGGGGCAGTCTTAGAGCGTGTCGCATAGGAGGATTGCTCAGCTGCTTTGAAGGCAGCCTGTCTGGTTTCAGCCTATAGATACTTTCACATGTCGATCCACCCTCCAATATTCAAGGTTGACATAGATGGAGTCTGAGGGGAGGAAGAAGATTTATCCATGCCTTCCTTTTCATTTAGTGCCTTTACAATTGCTCGTTTTGACTCTGGATATATCTGAATGAAAGAATGTCAAATGGATGTCTGAGCAAATTTATAACGAGCAGATTTTGAAACGGCAGAAATCACCTTCTCGTAATGAACATGATGTTGCAAGAAGTTAAGGTCATTGCAAGGAGCAGAAATGGCATGAGCAGCAGTGAATCATGTCCTAAGGTAGACTCAAACAACAGATGTAGATGCCACAGAGTCCTCTTTCCTCAGAACAGTGAACTTAAATTGCCTTCGAAACATCCAGATCTTGAGGGCACATAAGCCTTGGCCATCTATCTTGCACGACGCTGGGCAATAAATCGCACTCCACGAGAAGGTATGCCACCAAGAAAGGTTCATCATATTAAGCATTTATAGATACAATATGAGCCACAAGGTAAAACTTCAACTTCAAACAGCTAAATGCTAATCTTACACTTTGTTTTACAGTGATCTCAGGCTCATAGAGGAACTTGTACAAAAATCATATGCACGACAAGGACATTAGTACACATCAGTGAACTCTACTGTGAACTACAAGGACATTATAGACAATAGAGAAATACTTTTTTTGTCAGGTCAGGTTCGATCTGTGACCTGCTACAGGTACCATGTAAACCTGTACTAACCTGTTCCATGGTCGGGTTGGCGGCGACTAAACCGTCTCCCCCACCAGGTTTTCTGGTGAGGAGGGTGTTTGGATATGGACACCCAGCAGGATTAAAAACAAAACCTGTCAAAGGGCGGATGAGCTCCTTGTGAGCCAATGGCCATCCATATCTAGTGCCCAACTGTGTCTGCGGACGTCCTCCTGCAGTTGGGTCACTTCTTATTAGGAGGTTGGTGGCAGGATTTGCACTCCGGCCACCGTAAAACCCTTCATTCCGCAAAACGCAAAAACGCAAAAAAATCTGAAAACCCACTCCGTGGGAGTACCTCCTGTGCAGCTTCCCTTCGCAGGGCAGCTCACCGGATGACGGGATTGGGGCAAAGCCTTCGGGACCCCCAATCTTTGATCGGAGGGAAACCACGGGGTAACATCCCTGGGTCAGATTGCGGGAGAGTGTGTCGGAGTGGTGCTGAGGTGTCGTCCACCAGACGGCGGTCTCCTTGGGTTAACCTGAGGCGGTCCCTTCGGGTGGGTGCCTGGAATGTCCTATCCCTAAGTGAGGATGATCACCTGTCTCTGTTATCACCTGAGCTCAAGCGTTTGGACATCGGGATTGCAGCTCTCTCTGAGGTTCGGAGACCGGATTGCGGCGAGATAATGGTGGGTGGTTACACCTACTATTGGTCTGGTCGCTCTGATGGTTACCATACCCAAGGAGTTGCTGTAGCTGTGTCCAATAAGCTGACCCCAATGATAATTGAGGTAACACCGGTCAACGAGCGTATTATGAGATTAAGGATTCGTCACTCCTTAGGTGTCATTTCCCTGGTCTCTGTTTATGCTCCGACTGAGGCGAGTGATCTCACCGTGAAGGATGGATTCTACGCCACACTCGAGTCTGTGGTTGATCAGTGCCCCAGACGAGATATACTTCTAGTCTTGGGGGATTTCAATGCATCGACTGGAACTGATAGGGACGGTTATGAGGTGTGTGTTGGTCCCCATGGGTCAGGAACTATGAACCAGAATAGCACTAAGTTCCTTGACTTTGCAAGAAGTCATGGACTTAGGGTGGCTGGTTCATGGTTTCAGCGCCCACAAGCTCATCGCTGGACTTGGTATTCCAACGCTGGCGGTGTGGCAAAGGAGATTGACCATGTCCTCATTGACGGTCATTGGAGGATGATCCAGAACTGCAGGGTCTACCGGAGTGCTCAGTTCCTC
>NC_140976.1:30778487-30795987 GCF_056783735.1 Eptatretus burgeri | reverse complement strand
CCCATCGTTAAAACACAATCTATTCTATTCACTCTATCATACAATATCCATATGGAACACAATCTATTCCATTATCTAAAATAAATCTCTTATCATCAAAGGCTCCTAATGCCTTTTTATTTACTTCTTCACTATATATGTTATGTTTATAACTTCTTATTGTATTCATTTTCCTATATTCTTCTTTCTTATTCATCAAACAATTATAATAATTTCTAAAAGTTATTGATTTCTTTATTACATATTTCTTTATTCCCTTTAACCTCTTATCAATCTGTTCACCATACTTATAAGCATATGCCTTTGCTCTCAATCCAATAAACTCACTCATTACTTTTCCACCCAACTCATCCTTAAACTTACCAATAACCTTTTCATTCTTTTTGGAAAATAACTCACTCTTCTTGCTGAAATTACTTGTATCATATACTCTAATATTTTTCTTCATATCTTCATAAACATCATCAGTTTTTATATCTAGGATAAAACTATCAGTGTCCATATACAACAATGAAACATTTTCACCATACTCTTTCTTTAAGTCATTATACAAATAATCATACATCAATATCTTTGATAAATCAAGAACTGCTGTTCCAATATAAATTGGTTTATCCATTACAATACTTTCCTTTTTCATATGAATTGCAGAAAAGTTCTCTGAAAAAACCTCTTCTCTCTCAAAACTTGGTTTATTTATCAATCTCGAAGCTTCTTTCCAAGATGTTGCGAATCTAATGTTTTGCCTGTTTCTAACATTTTCCATAGTCTTTCCAAATACAGCATTATTCATTAATTTATAAAAGTCCCCTTCAAATTTTACTTTTGTATTTGCTCTCATATCTGTATTGAATTGAATATACTTTTTCACCCAAGGACTTTGTTTAAATTTTAAAACTCTATGAATTTTAGCTACTCTCAATCCTTCTCTCAAAAACTGTTTTAAGCTTCTCTGATGTAAAACATATCCCTCTTTATCATAGAATGTTGTTAATAACTTTTCTGTTGATTTGCCTTTAATATTAAAACTTTTATGATAATCACTGAACCATTCTTTCTTTGGGGTTTCTTTCTCACATGCAAAAGGAAGGTCTTTATGCTTATTATGAAGAATACTCGGGTACCTCAAATCAACTTCAAAATAATAACCTTCTTCTTCGTCATTCAATTCCTCTTGAGAAGAAATAACAATATTCATCAAAGCCTTTTCATAATCCTTTTCTTCCACCCACTCTAATTTACCATAAGGCAGAGATTGAGACATTGCCCATCCATACAAATTATTAGCATCAAAATACATCAAATAATTACTATCTTTTTCACTATTATAATTTGGGAGATATTTATTATTTGCTTTCGCACATCTTTTTGAACATACTTGTGATATTCCACCTCTCTTGGACTTCTCAATCATCAAAAGCATATCAACATCACTGATTAAATCTATATCTTGTTTTGTCATTTTCAACATTGCACTCCAAGCTAAACCAGGAGCTGTGAAATAGTGGGCAGGATCTAATCCATAACAATTTTTATTATGACAGAGTGTTCTGAAAGCCTCAAACACATCAGCTAACAATAAAACATCTGTTTTTAGATATAAATCATGATATTCTCCAAGGTTCTTTATCTTAAATATTTTCCATATTTCTTGTGCGTGTTTATATTCCTTATCACTTATCTCTTCTTCATAAAGGTTATTATAGAAACTTTCTTTTGAAGGAAGTTGTGTTTCTTTAAATCTCATAAATGAATCCATATAATCATAAGGATAAATTCCCTTACTTGTAAGAATTTTCTCTTTACTTTGAATTTCATTCCTTGTTTGAATTTCCTCTCTCGTAAGAATTCCTTCTTTAATCAGAATTTCATCTTTAATCTGAATTTCCTCTTTAGTTAGAATTTCATTCATTGTTCGAATTTTCTTTATAATTGGAATTTCATCTTCAGTTAGAATTTCTTCATTAATTAGAGTTTCCTCTTTACTTTGAATTCTCTCTTTAATCTGAATTTCCTCTTTAGTGAGAATTTCCTCTTTTGGAAAGAATGAATTAAGATTTGGAAAAGAGTCCGTGGAGCTTAGATTTGATGCGAGGTAGGCTAGTGGTGTTCCCATAAACTTGTAAGAATCTAGAAACCTAATACGAGTTAAAGGTTTTGTGAATATCATTTTTGAAAATGAAATATACTTTTGACTTGTGTTTGTTATGGCAGAAATATTCCCTGGTGTTTTTGAAAGTTCATTTATAAATAGATGTGTATCATAGTTGGTGCTGTTGTGAAGAAAGACTGGAATAAAAGAAGGTAATTTATAATTAAGATTACAACAGGAATGAGCGGGACATCTATATTTACCAGTAAGATGACAATGGTCTCTAACTTTAGACTCCTTAATTTCCCCCTCACAAATATGACAGATATTGTTCATTCTAAATTCTAATTTTTCTTCTTTGGTTAATTTCATCGGTTCATTTGTTTCTTTCATTAATTTAGTGAGTCTTATACAATCCTTTTATAATCGTTTTACAAACTCTTGTGAAGCATTTTTTCCACGATAATGTTCAAGTTTGTTATACTTTTCTCCAACAGATGATTTGATATAATAACAGAAACCACAAGGAATATGTTTTTGATATTTATTTGTATATGGTTCTTTTGGATTAGGAGAAGCAGTATTTATCTTTTTAAGGATACATTCAAAATCAGCGTATATCACAAATGGGTGCATGATAGATTTATTATAATCTTCAAAAGAAATCTTTTCACCAGGTTTAGGCATTGTAATTACAGCTGATCTATGATTACTACAATATTTTGAATGTTGTTCTAATCGTTCTTTTGTATGAAATGAATTAAGACATCGCTTACAAGGATATATTTTGTTTGCTGTTCTGAATACCTGAGAAGAGATTAATCTTGATAAATTATTGATGTATGTGTAATGTGAATTCTTTCCAACACTAAAATATAAAAGGTCAATGTGTGTTTCTTCATTTTTATAGTTGTTTGAAATTTTTAATATTTGAACTTTGTTTGTATCCGTTAATCCATATACATTAATAGAAAGATTATTCTTTTTCTCAAATTTAGGAATATCTGTTAGTGGCATTGGGAATTTAAAATCTTTAATGTCCAAGGTATTCTCATATTTCATATATTGTTTTACTCTTTCTGAATTACATTTTGGTGGATGAAAGTGAGCAAGAACAGACCAGAGAAAACATTTATTATCATTGTTCTTAATATTAACAACTGCCTTCTTTAGTTTTATTTCTTTTGGTAATTCAATATAAGAAGAAGCTTTAAGAGGGTTTGATTTTAGAATGTGTATATCTAAAAAGATGATTTTTTAATATTGAATCCACTTCCTACCACTGTATTATCAACATCCTCCTCTTGTCTTGATAGTTCTTCATAAACCCCACTATTCAAAAAATCTTGAAATGATGTTATAAAATGAAGACCTGTTCTCATATAAGGAGTATGTTCTTCATCTTGTCTTTTCATATTCATTTTCACTCCCATATAAAACTTTAAAGTTTTCATTTCTTTTAATGTCTTTTTAATAAATTTTTCAACATCGGGTTTCACTATTTCAATTGATTCAGCTATTGATGATGGACCGGATTCTCCAAATTGAAAAATCCTTATTTTTATATGCCCTTTAAATGCCCCATCAGTGTTTTTAATATAATAGTCTCCCTTTACTTTAAACTCATTTTTCTTGTGTTTTTGTGATTGAAGATGTTTATTATAACTACTCTTCAAAACATCCTTTGAACAGATATCACAATGTTTTCTTTCCAACTCAAGAGGAGATATTTGATGAAATAGATTAAATGTGTGTTTGTTGGTTCGGAGGTGTTTTCTATAATGTTTATATTCGTGATTACAAACATCGCAGTACGTTGTATTCACCATATTTATAGAATAAAACTTTGCTTAAACTAAAATTTTCTTGATGAAAATTTCGTTTAATTTATAGGTGAATCTGTGCTTAAAAACATTTTATCCTCCAACTTTTTCACTTAATAAATACAATGTTTCAAGACACAAAAGACAAGTTTCAATCAATCTCTTCATCTGTTAAAGATACTGAGAAATATGTCAAGGATGTAAAATTGAACAAAGATAAATATAACAACTATTGGATAAAAACTATTATGGTAAATAATATGAGTTCTTCAATTTCCTTCAGTGGAAGGGCTTTTAGTATACCTGGTAGAACATCAATTAAAGTATCTCTAACAAAAGTTTCTCCTCTCCTTCTAGTAATATATTCAAAACTAGAAAAAGCAATGAAACAAGAAAAAGTATCAAAGAACAAAAACCTTATGGATGAAGCTTTAGAAAGAAAAGATAAGACCATCTGTAATATGCAAGGAGAAATTTGTATTTTTTTCAACAACCCTAAAGATGTAAATCCTGATGAAATAAAGGATGTTAATATATCAGGTGAAATGACATTTCGTTCAATAGTAGTTAACGATAATTTTAAAATTACTTTTAATATAAAAAATGTTGTCGTTGAATCTGATAATGAAAAAAAGTATATCGATATCGATGGTAATATACAACTGAAAGTATAGATGAATTTCAGTTTAAGTAAAGTTTTACTTTATAAATATGCTAGACTTTACTGATTCTTCATATGACAAATTTGAGAATTGTCCTGCGTGTGAAAGAGGGGGATTAAACACAGAGTCAAAAGCCTATAAACAATGTATATTCTGTGATTATCTTCTAATTAATGATAATAAAAAATATAAAAAGGAAAATAATTCTTTTAGATTTACACCAAAAATGAATTACTTTACAAGATTGATTAGAGAAATGAATGTAAAGTATGAGGGTGATAACACACCTTTCCTTACAAGGGAAGAAACTGAACGTATAAGAGAAATGTTCAAAGGATTGTTGTTATATATTATTCATGGATGTAATTTTCAGGGAAATATCAACACAAGATATTGTATAAATAAAATAATGGATTATCTTGAAATTAAACCTGAACTTAGGATAAAATATAGAGTTTCTAAAAAAGCCAATAATAAATTAAATAACTTGTTTTATAAATATATAAATGAATGATTTTTTACCTATTTGGGAAAATAAGATAAAATTTAACAACCATAAAAATCTCCCAAATTCATTAAGATGTCTCATAGTTGGTTCAAGTGGATGTGGAAAAACCTGCTTACTTTTAAAAATGCTCCTCACTCCCAACTTTTTAGATTATGATAATTTAATAATTTTCACAAAGTCAAGTTTTCAACCAGAGTATCAACTACTCTCACAAGGTTTTAATGCTGGTCTTCAAAAAGAAGATATAATCGGTTTATTTAAACGTCATAAAAACCTAAATGATTATAACATTGAAGATATAATTCAACTATTTTGTGATACACAGAGATGTAAAAAGAAATCAAATCCTATAACTTGTATTCTTAGTGATAATACGGATGATATACCGTCTCCCCAAGATTTGGATAAATCAAAAAAGAACCTCGTTATCTTTGATGATTGTGTTAATGAGAGAAACCAAACGGTAATGGACAGCTACTACACAAGAGGGAGACATTCTTCTTGTAATTGTATTTATCTTAGTCAATCGTACTTTCAACTTCCTCGTCGTTCCATCAGAAACAATGCTAATACTTTTATTTTATTCAAGTTAAATTCAATAGATATCAATAATTTTTGGAGAGATAATTGTTCTACATTATGTAGTAAAAAGAAATTTGAGGATTACATGAAGCACACGACTGAAAAATATAAATATATTGTTGTGAAACAAGATGAGATATTAAGGGATATATTTTTTGTTTTATAAACAATTACATATATAAATGACAACTATTATTATAAATCTTGTGGGTAAATCTGCTTCTGGAAAAAACTTTCATAAATCAAGGTTCTTGTGTAGTACAAATGAGAATATTGTAAATTTACTTAAAAAACACCCCGTGATACGCATTGTATCAACAACAACTAGAGCAATAAGACCTGGAGAAATAAAAGGTGAAGATTATCACTATATTTCAGTGGAGGAACATATGCGATTGAGGAATGAAGGACAAATATTTGAGGAGGTTTCTCTTGGTACAACAAAATATTCACATTGTAAGAGTGAGTTTAGGAAACTAAAATCTGGTGGTGTTGGGATATTAGAAACTAATCCAGAAGGAATTTTTTTTGTCCTTTTGTCAGGTCAGGTCCTTTTGTCAGGACAAAAGGACCTGACCTTTTGTCAGGTCAGGTTCGATCTGTGACCTGCTACAGGTACCATGTAAACCTGTACTAACCTGTTCCATGGTCGGGTTGTCGGCGACTAAACCGTCTCCCCCACCAGGTTTTCTGGTGAGGAGGGTGTTTGGATATGGACACCCAGCAGGATTAAAAACAAAACCTGTCAAAGGGCGGAGGAGCTCCTTGTGAGCCAACGGCCATCCATATCTAGTGCCCAACTGTGTCTGCGGACGTCCTCCTGCAGTTGGGTTACTTCTTATTAGGAGGTTGGTGGCAGGATTTGCACTCCGGCCACCGTAAAACCCTTCATTCCGCAAAACGCAAAAACGCAAAAAAATCTGAAAACCCACTCCGTGGGAGTACCTCCTGTGCAGCTTCCCTTCGCAGGGCAGCTCACCGGATGATGGGTTGGGGCAAAGCCTTCGGGACCCCCAATCTTTGATAGGAGGGAAACCACGGGGTAACATCCCTGGGTCAGATTGCGGGAGAGTGTGTCGGAGTGGTGCTGAGGTGTCGTCCACCAGACGGCGGTCTCCTTGGGTTAACCTGAGGCGGTCCCTTCGGGTGGGTGCCTGGAATGTCCTATCCCTAAGAGAGGATGATCACCTGTCTCTGTTATCATCTGAGCTCAAGCGTTTGGACATCGGGATTGCAGCTCTCTCTGAGGTTCGGAGACCGGATTGCGGCGAGATAATGGTGGGTGGTTACACCTACTATTGGTCTGGTCGCTCTGATGGTTACCATACCCAAGGAGTTGCTGTAGCTGTGTCCAATAAGCTGACCCCAATGATAATTGAGGTAACACCGGTCAACGAGCGTATTATGAGATTAAGGATTCGTCACTCCTTAGGTGTCATTTCCCTGGTCTCTATTTATGCTCCGACTGAGGTGAGTGATCTTACCGTGAAGGATGCATTCTACGCCACACTCGAGTCTGTGGTTGATCAGTGCCCCAGACGAGATACACTTCTAGTCTTGGGGGATTTCAATGCATCGACTGGAACTGATAGGGATGGTTATGAGGTGTGTGTTGGTCCCCATGGGTCAGGAACTATGAACCAGAATAGCACTAAGTTCCTTGACTTTGCAAGAAGTCATGGACTTAGGGTGGCTGGTTCATGGTTTCAGCGCCCGCAAGCTCATCGCTGGACTTGGTATTCCAACGCTGGCGGTGTGGCAAAGGAGATTGACCATGTCCTCATTGACGGTCGTTGGAGGATGATCCAGAACTGCAGGGTCTACCGGAGTGCTCAGTTCCTCAATACTGACCACAGGCTTGTTGTAGCAACTCTAAAGCTGCACCTTAAATCCTGGAGAATGGTACCATCCCAGCCTAGGCTGGATGTTGCCAAGCTCAGGGATGAGAGAGTAGCTGAGGAGTTTGCGAACAGGCTGAGTGGACACTTGGGGGTCTGGGTGCTTTGGGGGGTCCTGAAGAGTTGTGGAGCACCTTCAAGACCACCGTCCTTGATGTTGCCGGTGGATGCCTTGGAGTTCACCGCAGGGCAAAGAAGAATTTTGTCTCTCAAGGGACACTGGATACCATTGACCAGAGTCGCAGGGCCAGGCTGAATGGCAGAGCTGAGCTGTTCAGGGAGCTGAGGCGTAAAACTGTACGTGCACTGAGGGTGGACAAGGAGGCCTATGTGCGAGGAATCTGTGAGGGGGTAGAGCATCACCTGTGGACAGGTGATTCTCGTCCCGCTTACAGGGGAATTCGCGCATTACGTTCATCCAAGCCCATCCCTCGGAGCACTGCAGTTCGAGCAGAGAGTGGTAGGCTCTTGACAGAGGAGTCTGAAGTGAAGGCCCGCTGGGCCGGTTACTTTGAGCGGTTGTACCAGGCTGATCCCCCAGCTGTCGAGTTGGACGTCAAGGGTGTTACAATCCCTGTTGCTGACCCTCGAATCAACTGTGGTCCACCATCGCTTGTGGAAACACGGGCTGCGGTGAACCAGTTGAAACGGGGCAAAGCTCCAGGGATCTGTGGCATCCATGCTGAACTTCTCAAGGCTGGTGGAAATGCTGCACTCGCGTCGTTGCATGCAGTTTTGTGCTCTGCCTGGAACACAGGCATCATCCCAACTGACTGGAAGAGGGGCCTTGTTGTCCCTCTCTGGAAAGGGAAGGGTGATCGCCAAGACTGCAACAACTACCGAGGGGTGACGCTGCTCTCAGTGCCGGGCAAGGTCTTTGCTCGGATAATTCTTGATAGGGTTCGCCACCATCTGCTTGAGCACCAGCGTCCAGAGCAGTCAGGCTTTACACCAAAGAGGTCAACGATTGACCGTATCCTTGCTCTTCGTGTCCTCACTGAACGCAGACGAGAGTTTCGGCAGGGGCTGCTTGCAGCCTATGTTGATCTCTGTAAAGCGTTCGATTCAGTGAATCGGGATGTCCTCTGGAGGATTCTTGGTCTTCGTGGGGTGCCACCGAAACTGATCGATCTGATGTCTGAACTCTACTCTGGTACTGAGAGTGCTGTGAAGTGTGGTGGTACCGCCTCTGACTTATTTCCAGTTGTTACTGGAGTTCGTCAGGGATGTGTACTTGCCCCCACACTTTTCAGCACTTGTATGGACTGGATTTTTGGGAGGATGTCGGAGAGATCAAGTTGCGGTGCATCGTTTGGCAATGTCAAGATCTCGGACCTTGATTTTGCAGATGATGCAGTCATCTTTGCGGAGACTTTAGACATCCTCTTGGGGGCCCTCGAGGTGCTGAATGAGGAGTCGGAGCCGTTGGGATTACGGATTTCTTGGGTCAAAACAAAGATCCAGGCTTTCGGTGACATCTTGGATGCTGCTGTCCTGTCTGTGTCTGTTTGTGGTGAGGATGTTGAGGTCGTGGATAGATTCACTTACCTTGGCAGTGATATTCATGTCTCCGCAGGTTGTGAGCCGGAGGTCAATAGACGTCTGGGTCGGGCCTGGGGAGTCATGGATTCACTGGATCATGGGGTGTGGCGCTGCCGGTACCTGTGCGGGAGGACGAAAGTCCGAGTCTTCAGGTCCTTGGTACTTCCAGTCTTGCTCTATGGGTGCGAGACTTGGACTTTGACCAAGGATCTGAGACGGAGACTTAATTCCTTTGGTACCAGGTCTCTTCGGAGAATCCTTGGCTATCGCTGGTCGGATTTTGTGTCCAACGAGCGGTTGCTGAGAGAGACTCGGATGAGATTTGTTACCTGCATAGTCCGTGAGCGTCAGCTGCGGCTGTATGGACATGTGGCTCGTTTTCCTGACGCTGATCCTGCTCACCAGATTCTCTCAGCGAGGGAGTCTCATAAGTGGAGGAGGCCAGTGGGCCGACCACGTGCCTCATGGTTGCAGCAGGTTGACCATCATCTCAAGGAGATGGGGATGGGCCTGGCATCTGCCTGGGGGATGGCCAGACGGAGGCCCCTGGAGTACCGGCGGAAAGTGGACGCAGCGACGTGCTGTTCTGGCACATGCTCCCATACCTGACCTGACCAGAAGGAACGAGACAAATTATTAAATATCTGAGCGGGGTGAAGATTTTATCATTCGGTTTTGATGTTGATGAAGAAACTCAACGCAAACGTATGAAAAGCAGAGTTGCAAGGATTAGTGAAGAAGAAATTACAACTCGCATTAATGTTAATAAGGAATTTGATGAAATATTTAAAGAAAAGGATTTATTTGAACACATCTACTTGAATGATGAAGAAAAGGAAAATTTCCCTGTTAATCTTTACAATTCATTAAATGATATTTTACAATAAATAAATGGATACAAAAGAAAGAGCAAGAAGATTTAAGGAACATCAAGAGTTGGTTTCAAAAGTTGTAAAACAGCAGGAAGACATAAAGAAGAAACGCAAACAGAAACTAACGGGCGAAGAAGTATTTGAAAGAAAACAAGAGAAATTTTTTAAACCACTTTTAAAAACTTCCCAAGAAAAAATGAAAGATGTTTCCACAGTTCCCACAGTAGAATATACTCCTAGAAAGCTCCAAATGTTAAAAGATTTCAGTCAAATGACGGAGGAAGAATTAGAGCATATTGGAGAATTAGAATATGATGAAGGTTTATTTCAACAACTGGAAGAGATTAATCAACCCCCTGATTATATTGTGAATGCTGTTCAAAACAATGAATATTCAGCGGATTCAAAAACCAAAGCAGGACTCATTCCAACAGAACAACCAGCAATATTTCATCTTGTTCAAGAAAAGGTATTGATATTTAATGATGAATTAAGGTTCTTAAGTTCTGCTCAACCCCTGTTAAACTAACTCCGAGATTAATGTTTCTTCTCACAAAAGATGGAAGACAAGGTTCAACTGTGAGGGATGAATCAAAGTATATTGATAAACCATTGGATATGGAAAATAATGATGATAGAGTATATATTGATTTGCTGAACACTCTAAATTATAAGGTTATTCTTTCTGGTAAAAGTAGGAAGAATGAGAAGGAGAAACACATTATTCAGGCTTTAAGTATCCTTGGTTCAGGTATTAGTTTTCTTCCAAATGACCCATCGCAATTAGTTAATAGACTGTTATTGTTGTTAGGCAGTAAGAAGGCTGGAAATAACAATTGTTTTAATGAAGCATCAGCCATTTTAGACCAGTTGATGAACATGAAAATAATTAATAAATCTCAATATAAAGACATTTTATCTCATATTAAATAAGATGAGAAGCACAATCCTGAGTTTTAATTTCACAACAAGCGACCACACATCTTCATTCCCATACCCACTACAACTTGACACAACAAAAGAATATGAGGCATCTTTATTGTCCATGGAAACTTATAATACCTTATTTAATATAACCGAGAAAAATGACAAGTTTAGTTATAATCCGGGAAGTGGCTACAAAACGATAACAGTCTCACCCGGAGCATACGAGATTTCTCAAATGTCTTCCGAAATTGCTCGTCTTATGAAAGAACAGGGTGATGAACCAAAAAATATTGTTATAAACATTCAAAAACATACTTCAAAATCAACGATTAAAGTTAAAAATAACTACAAGGTTGATTTCACAATTGATAATTCATTTAGAGAGTTATTGGGTTTCTCCTCAAAAAAGATTGAAACTAATGGGACGTTTTACAGTGATAATGTCATTCAAATATCCTCAGGAATAAATTCGGTGTTAATTCACTGTGATTTGATTGATGGTGCTTATAATGATGGAAAAAAACAAATACAATATTTTCATTCAGCGCATACTCAACCCCAATTGGTTATAAATTCAATATGGAACCTAAAAATTTGGTTTATCTACCTGTGTCAGGAAAAACCATACACAGAGTAAATTTTAGGATAACCGACCAAGATAATCGTGTGATTTCTTTTAATGGAGAAGTTATATCCATCAGAATTCACCTACGTGAAGTTTTCCAATAAATAAATACGATGGTTATTGTGAGGAAACACGAGTTGGGAAAATATAAAATAATTACAGGGGATGGGATGTTCCTTTCCCCGTACTACAAGGGTGAAGGTATGTATCTTGGTCGAGGATACTATAAACCTAAGAGACAAAGGGGTGTCGGACATCAATTTAGAGGAGATGGGATAATTGATACTCTCATGGGTATTGGTTCAACTATTCTTAAACATAAAGACCTAATTGGTTCAACTGCTTCTGCTGTGGGGAATGTAGCAGGTGCTGTAAAGAGTATAAAAGATGCTCAGAAGGAATCTCATAAATTACAAGCAATAAAAGAAATTAAGAAAGGTAAAACTCAGTTGTCCCCCCAAGAACGACAGAAAATAATTCAAATACTTGGATCAGGGTTTCAAAAGTTTTAACATCTTTTTCCCTAAATAAATACAAGTATGGAAGCAATTGATAGTATCTATGATTTGGATGATACTATTATTATCTCAAACTCCACTAAAAAAGAAGATTACTTCAAGGTAAATGCAATAACTGGAACAGACTGGAATACAAATGGTACAAAAAGTTTTGAAATAAATAATCAACAAACCTATTTGAATCTCTCCGAAAGTTTCTTGTTGTGTAAATTTAAATTCACTAAGGCTGGGAATAACACAAACGCTACCCTTGTAAATGATTTCTTCTGGAAAATGTTTGATAGTGTGCGATTGTATATTGGAACACAAGAAGTTGAAGCGGTTGATTATGTCTCTGCTGTATCTGAAATGATGAAATTTACACTCTATACATTCAGTGATAGAATGGGAAAGGGGTCTGTCGAAGGTTTTATTCCTGATATGTCAACGGGAACAAACACAGACCCTGGATATATTCAAAGGAAAGGAATGTATAATGATGATACAAAAGCAGAAAATAGTTTTACTGTGGCAGTTCCTCTTAAAGGTATATTTGGATTTTGTGATTATGATAAAGTTCTGTATGGTCTTAAAATTAGATTTCAACTACAAAGGAATGATAATGAAAATAGATTGCTTTTTGGTGTTGGTAGTGCTTTTGGTGAACAGAATAAATTTGTAATTGAGGAGATGAGTTGGTATATCAGTGAATATACTCCTAATCTTAAAACAGAAGAGATGTTGAATCGAAGACTTAACTCAAAGAAACCACTCAGTGTATCATACCTCAAAAGAAGATGTCAACACGTTAAACTCAATCAAACTACTTACACGTGGAATTTGGGTGTTCTGGAAGGAAAGCCACGATATCTGTGGATGATTTTTAAAAAGCCAGATGGTGATACTGCGACTGATAAGAATAATGCATTGAGTGATAATGCTAAGGTGAAACAACTTCGCGTTTCTCTAGATGGAACATTTTATCCACGAGATAGATTGGAAATTAATTGGGAAAAAAATGATTTTGCTGAAGCATACAAGTCTTACCAAAAGGTGTGTGAAAGTAATGGAAATAAAGAACCTATTTTGGATATGACAGCATTTAAAAGTTTGTATACAATCTATGTGTTTGACCTGAGTGCTCAAAAGGAAACTATAAAGTCTAATCGAGTGGATACTTCCCTATACATTGAAAGAGGAGAGAGTGAAGAAGTTGATACATATTGTTTGCTTTTGGAAGAAACAGAATTGCAGATTAATACAGATAATGGTGTGATGATTAGTCTCACGTAATTTTTTGTTAAATAAATGAGTGGCAAAGTACCAACTGGGGTATATGTTAATCAAATCAATCTTCATAAACTATCATCTTGTGTTCAAAATCAAAAGCCTTGTACGATTAACGTTAATACAATTCAGAGAAAAGGAGCAGTAAGAATTGATGTTTTGCTCACAAGAGAACAGGTTAAAATCTTGAATGACACTGGCTCACTTAAAATTAAAATGACAAAACCAATGTTGAAAAAATATTCAATAAGAGAGACGAGTGGAGGATTTCTCCCATTTCTAATTCCTTTATTTGCTGGTTTAAGTGCGGTTGGAGCATTGACGGGTGGTATTTCAACAGTGGTGAAAACTGCCAACGAAAGGAAGGCTCAACTCCAGGCTCAAAAATAATTGGAAAGACATAACAAAGAGTTGGAGAAACAAATTAGTGGTAGTGGTGTAATTGTAGATTTTGCTGAAAAACTTGAAGGTCTGCCTGATAAAGCGAGATTGTTAGTTGGAGATATGCTTTCTTCTATAGCACAAGCAGGTGTAAAATTAACGAAAAGAGGTAATGGATTATATCTTTCTAATAAATAAATGAGCATTGATGAGTGGTTGAAAGAATTTGGAAAGAATACAACATCAAATTTACAACTTGCCAAATATTGTAAGAAATTAAAAATTCATAATGTGGTTATTTGTATGAGAGATGAATTAACAAATGTGCCGAAACATACAAAGAATATTATTATGAACTTAGAAGATAATGATGGGAACGGTTCTCATTGGGTTTGTATTTTTAATAGTCAAGACAAATATTATTTTGATAGTTTTGGTCTTCCACCACCTGTTGAAGTCATAAAATTCTTACAGAATGGTGTTTATCAAACATTTCAAGTCCAAGAATTAAATTCCAAGTGTTGTGGTCAATTATGTCTATATGTGTTATTTCAACTCAACAAAAATAAAAAATTTTATGATATTATTTTTAATCTAATATAAATGACTTATGTTGGTAAAGATGGTTCTGTCTTTGGTGTATCTCAAGAACTGGATATTGATTTATCAAATTATTATACAAAGGCACAGGCTGAACGACATAAATATAATATAAACAAAAATATTAACATGAAAAATGCTTATAAATTAAAAAATTATCCAAGCCCGACTGACGCGAATGACTTGGTGAGATTAAGCGATTTATCACAATATATATACTTAAATAAAACGGCTGTGTATTCCAAAGATACAGAAGTGTTGATATTATCTCCAGGTCATACAGAATTCACAGTTCGAATTAAAATAAATTTTTATAAAGAAGGGCGTATCGTTTGTATGAGAATAGAACAATGGGGGTATGATATGAATGATTTAGGGTATAATTGGTCATTTAAAATTAACCTCGAAGACCTGGAACAATTAAATCAGTCTCGTAAGGAAGAATATTATGCACTTGGTATCGAGAATGAGTTTTGTGGAGCCACGATTAGTAAACAACAAATAAAAGAATTTAATAAGGGTAAATATAATAATGGTTTTGCCCTTGTTTATCTCATGAAAACAGAAAAAACAGGATTATATATAATAAGTAAGGAAATACAAAATGATTTAACTATGGGAAGATGGGGAGGTGTTTCGTGCCATAATATTATTCTAACATATATTTTTAATACATAAATGACAGCAAGAAGGCTTCAAGAAAATTATCATTTCTGTGTCCAAGCATACCTTCAAGAAAAGGGTATTCGTTATTTTAATAAATATGTTCTACAACATAAGAATGAGGTATTTTCAATAAAAGATTGGCATTATGCTGATGTTGATAAACCGACAACTTTAGATTTAATTAGAATGTTAAATAATGAAAAAATTATAAGGTTAAGAAAAGGTAAGGCTCTTTTAGAAATTCAAAAGAAATTTTATTGGTTTCCTGTTGTAAAAAAAATTATTTTGGATACAGGAATAACAAGAAATCCTGATGAATATATGTATAATATTCTATGGGGTGTAAACGATTCAAGGATAGTAAGGGATGAGGAAGGAGTTGAAGAAGAGAGGGAAGAGGAGGAAAAGGAGAAGGAGGAGAGGGAGAAGAAAGAGAAGGAGGAAAAGGAGAAGAGAGAGAAGGAGGAAAGAGAGAATAGAGAGAGGGAGGAAAGAGAGAAGAGAGAGAGGGAGAAGAAAGAGAAGGAGGAAAAGGAGAAGAGAGAGAAGGAGGAAAGAGAGAATAGAGAGAGGGAGGAAAGAGAGAAGAGAGAGAGGGAGAAGAAAGAGAAGGAGGAAAAGGAGAAGAGAGAGAAGGAGGAAAGAGAGAAGAGAGAGAGGGAGGAAAGAGAGAGAATGAATAAATATCAAAATATGGAAACCAGTGAGATTCAAAAAGATTGGTGGTATTACAGAAAATAACTCAACCCACCGAGGAGGAAAACAAAGAATTGACAAGTCTATTTGCAATACTTTCGACAAGACTATTAGCATCGACAAGATATGGATTTTAATTCAAGTTTTTCATTTTTTTTTTCTTAAATAAATGGAGGAGAGAGTGAAGGCATTTCTAAGGATTCTTTATGTTTTAAAAATTAAGATTCAAATGTGCATGTTGGAAACTAAAAAGGTTTTTGCACTCTGCAGGAATTTTTCTCATAAATAAATGAGTTATTGTCTCAAATGTAAAAAGAAAACTAATACTAAAAATATTTCATATATTAAAAGTAAAAATAACAGGGTTATACAAAAAGGTATATGTTCGGTGTGTGGTTCAAAAAAAAATCAATTTATCTCCAAACACAAACTCGGAGGAGATATACAAAAGTTTTTATCAGGAAGTAAATTTACAACTACTGGAATACCAGGGGAATTACATCTTCCAGGGTATTCTTTCTGTGGTCCAGGCACAAACTTGGATAAAAGATTAGATGAGGCAGACAATCCTAAATCCTGGAGTAAAGCAATCAATAGAGTTGATGAAGTGTGCATGAGACACGATATTGATTATGGGAATACCACAACGTTGGAAGAAAAGCATGAAGCCGATAGAGAAATGTTGTATAATTTGTCTCTGATACAAAATCCAACCTTGAGAGAAAAAGTTGATAGGTTCATCGTGAAGAAGATGATTAGTGCTAAATTGAAACTTGGACTTGGAAATTCAAAAAACTTATAGGCTCTAATGATGCCATTAAGACTGAAGAGCAATTAGCTGATGAATTACATAAACCAATATTCACAAAGTTTCAGAGAAGGAAAGTTTATTCCAAGGAAGTTGATTATATCTGGTCTGCTGATTTGATTGAACTCAATAATGATAAGGGGTACAAGTATGCTTTAACCGTTATTGATTTGAGGAGTAGATATGCGTGGGTTGTCCCTTTAAAAAACAAAACAGGTAATACTCTTATGTTAGCTTTTCAACAGATATTTAATAAAAGTAAGAGAAAACCTAAAAAATTGTGGACTGATGAGGGTAGAGAGTTTTATAACAAGACATTTATGATTTTCTAAAAAATAACAGTATTACATTATACAGTACCTTTAATGAAGGGAAGGCAGTTGTTGTTGAACGTTTTAATCGTACCTTAAAAGAGAGACTATATAAAAAATTCACACAACTCGGTTCACAACAATGGTCATCTTTTATTCAGGATATTGTGGATAAGTATAATGACACGATTCACACGTCAACAAATATGAAACCATCAGAAACATTTACAAAATTAAAATATGAAAAAGAGATTAATGTCAGAAAACCTAAGTTCAAAGTTGGTGATATCGTAAGAATATATAGGTGGAAATCTCATTTTGAAAAGGGTTTTACTGAACGATGGACGAAAGAACTTTTTTAAATTGTTGATGTAATAGATACGGTTCCTTGGACTTATAAAATATATGATTTGGAAGGGGAAGAGATTTTAGGTTCATTTTATTCACAGGAATTACAAAAGACAAAACTAAGCAGATAATACACCTTTGTGGACACTAGAGGGACAAGTCCGAGGTGTATTACAGTATATAATGTGTGTCAAGGGGGACGTTCTTAGATCTGTGAACCCCAAACACAGAATCCTCAACTGAATAGTCAAGGCTTAACTTTTGTTTGTTGATGTGTATGTGTGTGTGTGTGTGTCCCAACCCTCACATTCAAAATCTCAACCCCAACCCTCACATTCAAAATCTCAACCCCAACTCAATCCTCACCCAACACAA